>NC_142706.1:39161049-39461308 GCF_055471065.1 Atractosteus spatula
CTCCATTGTGGGAATGCAGTCTAGTAAGATGAATTACCTTCCTTTTCTAGGAATAGAGTGTTTATGTTTAAAAAAAGTATGAACCCCTCTTTAAGACGACTATACTTTCACAGTATAATTAAGATAGAAATTAATCTTTTGCATAACTTTCGAAACAATAGTTCTAGGCATATAACAAATCCATTAAGTCAAATATACAAGGACACCTTCTGTAGTCAACTATCTTTTTTCTAATAATGCTTGAAAGCTTGTTGCTAAATTAAATTGAATAATGTAATAATAATTGAATTAACACATCAAAAATATTTGAAAATCTCCTGGTAAATTGGATGTCCATGGTTATTTAACACCTTAATCATACAGATGTGTTGTGCTATCTGGCTCTGTTATTTTACATGCCAAACAGAGCAGCAGGTTTATTAAATCTAGATGATCCTCCCCACTCCCAACAGCGAGGCATATTATTTCACTTAGAAGGGTTATTAAAGATTTCTAATAATCTTTGTGTTGCATTAACAAGGCAGTTTGGGCTTCACTGTAAATGCAGAGGAATGTGGCTAAGATGCCCCTCTGATAAGATGCATCATAAAGCTGATCCCATGCTGTACAATACAATGAAATATAGTGCAGATGGGCTCCAGTGAGTCTGTAGTCTGTTTCTCCTGAAGAGCACGGCTCTAAGGTCACTGTCCATCACCCAAAGGAAGATTCATCAATGAGGGACCCACAGGGTGGGTACCAAGACATTACCTGATAACACACTCAATCAATCACCAGTTGTGATGTCACACCTTAAAACCTACAGTAGCACCCAATTCATTTTTTTTTTTGTTAACTAACTCACTGGCTCCTCTTCTTCTCCAACTAAATTGCCAATCTGACTTATGCATATTAACTTGTATCAGAGCATATGAATATGAAGCAATCGTATGAAACAGATAAAACCAAAAGGGTAGACGATAACACATTATTATTAACCTTTTGAATCACAGCATTTTGCTTCACAGATATATTATTTTACATTTGTTACTTTGTAATGAATGTTTTGGTATTGTATATTGTATACTGTATTTAGAATCCATGTGTGAGACTATGAATTACTAAGTTTGATTGTCAAAGTATTTTGACAACATCTCTATACACATTAGAACAAAATAAACCCTTTGATGAACTCTGGAAACTATTGCATATGCACTAAATTGGCCTACCATTGCCATTCAATGTCTGGGACCAATGTTCTGTGGTATTTCTTTTCCATTTCATCCGGATTTATGCACTGACTAGGTGTGCTGCTCAGAGATCTTAGGGGTATTGTTAAAAGTGGGGGGTTATGAAAATGCAAAATTCAGTAACTAACCAAGAGGTTTAGTCAAAAAGTAAAATAATTGATCATAACTTGTAAGTAATTTATACTTGAATATACCTGAGTGGTTTATATAATTAGGGGCACATGAATTATTTGTTCTCTGGCACAAATTTGGTGCAAAGAGTAATAATCTAGGCACACTTGATTAAACAAATGTTTATTAACAATGACAATACAAACACTACACTACACAAAACACAAACATACAACACAGAAGTGCCTGTATTTACAAGTTCACAGACAAGGCGTTCCAGAGGCCTAATGTCCTATTCACCCAGAAAACCCCAGACTGCTACTAAGTATTCAATTCTTAAATAATGCCAACAGGGGCCAAAATAAGAGATAAGCTGCCTTTAAAATAAAATTAAAAATGCAATACAAGTTTTAGTTGAATCTCTCTCTCTCTGCAAATCCTGATGCCATAAAATAAATAGGAGCCTATCTCCCTATTCAAAAATGCACCCCCAAGCAGAAAAGGTCATCTTTAAACAATCTCTTACTCAAGAAACAGAAGTTCCCTAAAACCACAGAATAGCAAGCTCTCTCTAGCAAGGTTCAAATACTTAGCTCTATTCAGATTTTCTTTGGATGATTATGAAGTAGGGGATTTTGTCTGCTTCTTCCAATTCATTGTCATGTGGAAACCAAATTAGGCACGGACACTGACTTGGCCAATCCAAAAATCCATCATTTCATCTTCTTGTACAACCATTCTGTTGTAGATCTTCTTGTATATTTAGGTCAGTGTCCCTTTGGGCTCACCAACAGCTGATAAACAGGCCTGACAGTCTTCTTCAGAACTTGTAGGTACAATTTGCTGAATTCATGATTCCATCAATGGTGGCAAGTTGTCTGGATTCTGAGACAACAAAGCAGATGCATGGGTTCTACTGTCTGCTTCCACCTTCTACTGATATGTAGTTAGACTAATTGTTTCTAAACAATGTGTTTGTGTATCAGTTCTGTGATGGACTGGCATCCTTTCAAGGTTGTAATTCTGCTTTGTGCCCAATGCTTCCCAGATAGGCTTTGGGTTGCAAAGTAGGACAGTTACCAGTAGGAAACAGCTTCCTGATAACGCTGATAAGGATGTTCAAATGTCCAGTAACCTATTGATGTGACTTTTTTACACTGAAAATTACTCACTTGTCACAGTTCATGGAGGAGGCAATTAATATTGTCTTTGACCCTATGATTTTAAGCTACTGCAACTGCAATTTTCAACGAAAAAGATTGAAAAATCAGGTTTGCCCCTGATTTTGTATTTCAGCAGGAGCTCTGTATCAGATATTACACCTACAGTAAAACATGCTTGTTTGGGTTTTTTCTTTTATTTTCACTAGATATCTAAGTAAAAATGATAAATAAAACACCACTGTCATATACTATAAAATACTATAATAGGGAGGTATTAACATTGACAAAGAAACCTATTGTATATATTGTTTTCAAATAAAAAATTGAGTAGTGTCTTTATATTGATAAGAATCCATAAAACAAATGCAAAGTACTTTACTGGCATTTAAAAACTCAGATTATTGACAGGAAAAGTTATTCTTTATCTTTTCTGGTACAAAGCACTTATTAGAATTATTAGCATAAAAGTAGCAGTGTGTGGGTAGCGTCTGTTGCTGAGAGCAAAGAGCTACACTTATAATGTCATTTGTAACTAAGTTAATTGTTATACTTAATGATACTCAATGCAAGTTTCTTTTCTTAAGTTTTACAGTAATTCACTTTGCTGCACATTTTTGTGTTTTAACTTCCTTTTACGTACAGAATGTACAGTATCATTTAACAAATTCCATCAAACAACATTTTGGATCCACCCTGAATATCAAATGGAAGCCATTATGTTTCAGCAGCCCAACTACACAAAAGATCAGATTGTGAGTTGAGAAATAGCTTAATCAATTGAATAAAAGTGGAAGTTCAGATCAGACAGACTGTGAAAAAATATACTTGGATTATATTATGTATGAGCAGTGGTACAGGGTTCTATAAAGACCAAACAGTCATGACCTCAATTTAATGTCCAGGGCCATCATTAGCCAACCTAAGACCCAGGCCCACCGGACTGAACATGGAGCCCCACATGAAGCTCCACACCCCTTTGAAAAATACAATGCTACAATAACAATAACTCTGAAGGCCATTCCTAGAGAAAGTACTCCATCTCATCTCTAGTTTAAAAGTTTCAGTGCTGGAGTAAACTCTATTGTTAAGCAGCATCATTAAAATGAAATAGCAAGTTACATCCTGGATGACAAGAGAGGTGTCTCACACAAGAAAGTGATTGTTGCACCAAGGCCTTGAAAATGTTCAATTTAACTCTCTGCATTCATTCCTAATATGACAAATGCAAAGAATGCTCACTGTTCTACAGTAAGCTGCAGTGAAGAATGTTGTTTAGGGTTGCTTTCCGACCATTGTGGTTTCTCAACTTCAGTTCATCCTTTTGTATCCACCCTGCAGGTTCCTCATTGCTTGATCATCCTTTGGATGAAAGAGAGTGACCTCTGACCCATTGCCTTGACTATCACTGAGAAGAACCACGTGCATATACTGTATACCACTACAGAGTTTCAGAATGAACACAGACTTGGGATATTCTGCTTATTAGAGGGGTCTCTTTTAGTGGCATTTTTCCTATGCTTTAGTAGTTCAGGTGGGTAGCTGCGTCAGCATGCGCAGGCTGCAATGAAACAAGTAAAGGTTTATTTCATGCTGAAAAGAGAAGAAAAGAAACACCCGAAGAAGGCTCCACAGCTGAAACGTTGTGTTTCTTTTCTTTTCAGCATGGAATAAACCTTTACTTGTTCCTTTGATTCCTACGGTTTTACGCAGTGGCCCATCACAGAAGGGCACACTTTATCACAGAAGGATTATAAGAAATCTTCCATCTTAAATCATTCTTAAGTCTAAAGTGTAATAATAATCTTTGTTGTTATAATACAAAGAAAACATTAAATAAAGTTTAGGAAAAAACACTATGTATCCTTTGCTAAATGAATAGCTATTCATATAGAAATGTCTCATGGATTGTGAATATATTTTCAAAGTTAAATTTCCCTCTCGGAGTCAGTGCACAGGTGTTAGTTTTGTCTACTTTTTTTTTTGCTTTTGTGAGCTTTAGCAAACACTGGCTAACTGTCTGTAATGAAACATTTTTCAGGTTTAACAGAAGTATAAAAAATAGGGAGCCCTAAAATGTAGGCAACTGTCCTATTTGCTCTGCCATAATAGCATCCCTTGTCATATCTCATTTAAAGGGTGCCACCTCCTACAGTTACCATATTGGGGAAACTGTTAGAGAATCCTGATTCAGAGGGAGCAGTGCCAGTCCCAGTTCTTGTGCCAAAGTTGAGAAGAGCAATAACACCAAGTTCAGTTAATGCTTCAGCTTAGACTCAGACCTTAGAACTGCACCTCTTTTTGTCAGTTAATATTTGTTCTTGGGTATGTCTAACATTGATGCCTCGTAGGTTAATTCTTGAGTCCATAACTGTGTGTAGTAATGCTTCAAATTTAAAGTTTCAACCTGGACATTTGTGTAGGACAACAAAGCAGAGCAGAACCCATACAAAGTTATTGCTCTTCTCGACTTTGGCACAAGTTGATTACATCAGAACCACAACAACTGGGACTTTAGCTTAGACTCCGACCCTAGAACTGCAGCAGCCCTGGTTTCCATGGAAGGTTTCCATGACCAGGTATTGACTTGCTTAGCTTCTTATTAAATTAGGCTAGAAGATAGAAATAAGAGTTTGTGTCGGACCGGTAAGAGTTTTCAAAAACAATCCCTTTCTAAATAGTATCAGACAAATTAGTCCTATTTTAGTATTGGCATGCAAGGCAGAGTAAGCAAAAACATTTGACTATGAGCATGAAATGGAACCCCCAATGGAAAACTATAAATGTCCTGTCTAATGTAGACTCTAAGTCTAATCTCATGATAAAACAGACTCTCAGAGGATGTAGGTAAATCTAAATGTACAGTCAGTTACTAAATCAATGAAGGAGAGTAGAGCCCTATACAGTATTATTTCTTTAATTAAGAGCTGATGCAAATATTGCTAGAGAGAGAGAATTACATTTCGAATCGTAGATTCGTAGAATTTAGATAATGAGAAGATTATGCCTGGTAGTGGCGGGAGAAGACAAAGATTAAGAAGAATGAAAACAATAGGAAAAGGTGATGTAAAGAAGCAGTAGCACAAGGAGTAGCACATAATGGTGCTCTCTACACAAATGTCCAGGTTGAAATTTTAAATTTGAAGCATTACTACACATGGTTATGGACTCAAGAATAAACCAACAAGGCATCAATGTTAGACATACCCAAGAAAAAACATTAAAACACAAAAAGAGGTGCAGTTCTAGGGTCGGAGTCTAAGCTGAAGTCCCAGTTGTTGTGGTTCTGATGTAATCAACTTGAGCCAAGTTCGAGAAGAGCAATGACTTTGCATGGGTTCTGCTCTGGTTCGTTGTTTGAACAAGAGATAAAAGTTGCAAAACAGATCATTTTTGTTTAACAGAACCTCATTTGTTTAAGGACACCCTATTTTGGTTCTGCACTGAATGCAACAGGGGAGACATCAATTCCAGGCAGGAGCAGTGAATTTAGGAGAAACAATCTCCTTCTATAACAAGGATATAATGTGAAGCAAACCCTGATCATGAGGGCCACTGCAAAGACCTGGGAGGGATGGTGACGCATGAGATTGATCAATTGAGGCTCTTAGAAGTCTTTATCGATCCTTTATTAAAGGAAGGTTTATTAATGGAAGGTTCATGAAGAAGCAGAGTCCCATGAAGTACTGTAGGAGTTGATGCTGACGATTCAAACTCAAGGAGGCAAAAAAAAACTCTAGAAATTTCTTTCCAAGGTGCATTAAGTGCTGTATTGATGCAGTTCAGTGTATGAAAAACAAAACGAGAAACATTGGAATAGCTAAGAAAAACATTCTTTTTTATATATAGTGGCATCAGGTTAGTAGGTTATTCACTCTCCTGAGCTTTCATTAAGAACTCAGATTCTTAAAGATATTGGAAAGATGCCCAGTTGCAAGAAATGAAAACCTGGAAACACTATGCATAAAATGTGTACACCTATCCTGCCAATGAAGATGAAACTCCACACCGACTCATCTTCCAAAGAGCATATGCTGGATTTTTTTTCATCAAGGAGCTGACATTGCAGAATGTAAAAATATTAGCTAATCAAAAAAAAATCTAACTGTTCCCCAGGCTTCAAGGTTTATAAATCATTTCAGAACTGATTCACAAGATTAGTTCTCCTTTGCATAGTTTTCCAAATATTTCTTTATTAATATACTTTCAGTCTGATTTTGTTATGAAAAACATCTTTCTCATGCTGCAAGAGAAACCCCCATATCAACAGAGTACATGAAAATGAACAAGAACAACAGCCATGCATATGGATCACTCATTTCCTCTCCCACGTTTTCTCATCTTATTATTACAATTTGTATTTTGATGGAGCCTGTCTTTCCATGAGATAATAACATGTAGAATCTAAATGCTGATGAGTGTTACCAGTACCAGCATGGCTAAAGTAGTACCACTTATTATGCTGCTGCATGCAAACTGAAATATCGTCTCTATCTTATTTGCAGTGAAATAGGTGATGGCATTGTACAAGTAGCTGATGAAGGAACAGATGAGAGAAGGCCAAGCAGAGGCCATGGAACATTCAAAAGTATAAGGTTGTGACATTTTAGGTGGTTAAAAGATGCATTAGTTGTATTAGTTTTAGATGTACTGTACTGTATAGACTTTTACATTCTGTGAGCTACAGTTCCTGAAAAACTAGAAAAATTACCGTAGGCTGATGAAAGTAATGACACTTAGCATGGAAGTGCCCAAATACTGTTATTTTAGACATATTTCAATTTCTGACAATTTCCAATCAACTTTTACATCTATTTCCAGACCTTCACATCTTCTCATAAAAGCAGCATTTAGGATAAGTCTTTTGTTTTTCCAATACTTGATCTTAAAATTTTCCACACTAAAATGTGGCATTTTATTTAAGGCATGTCATTTTATTTTGATGTTTGCCTTGCAAGTACTTTTTTATCAAAACAAACATATCCCTGATAAAGTATACTATATAACAGGAGCAAGTATGAAGAGTTCTAACACCATTTACACTGCACTTCATTCTTTTATAAGGCTCAGTTTAGGCAATTTAATTTTCTGCTGTTGACAAACCAAGACTGAAATGCTCAATACATACAGTATTTTATTGGTTAAGAAAGGTTGGTTGTTCCAGGCATTATAAAAAACAATTTCTCTGTTTCTCAATTTCTTCTATCTTTCAATGTGATAAACCGCAGGTCTTCTGTGTTTGTATTCTTTTCTAGGAAAGTCTACAATAATTCTTTAGCAGTTCTTATTTTCCAAATGAGTCATTATACAAGAAGTGAACGGGCTTATATTAAACTACAGTTCGAGGTTATTGCTTTTTCTGCATTTATTTTAACATTACAGGAGATTAGCAGAGACATGCACCAGCCCTTTCAGGGTCCTAATATTCTATTTATATAGTGTATTAAAGCAAAACAAGCAAAGAAAAATAAGATCATTCACATTTCTAAGAGCCAAAACTACACATTATTTAAATATTTTAAATAAAAACAGCACAAAAAAATGTTTTTGGAGCATCAATATATATTCATGTCACTTAGCTTTTGCTCTCAAACACTGGAGGCAGAAATGTCTAAACAGACTTTGAATTTCTCTTACTGTATATACAGTATATACACTCTATTTAAAGTATATTTAGCAAAAAGCAGAACTCAAAGTCTATTTACACCAGGCTCTGTCCTGGAGGCTAGTATCTGCAGGTGTATTTACATTACAACTCAGTTCTTCATTACCAAAATAAGCTTGATATTTGTTTAAATGGATCAAATTAACCACTGCTACCATTGGCATTGAAGTGGCATAGAAAAACTATAGACACACTGGTCATCCAAGACTGAAGCACCCCAGCCACAACTCATACTTTAGAGACTGTATGCTTTTAAAAGTCATCACAACCAATAAAAACACATCTTTCTATGATTTTTGTTTCAGTACGAAAACTGCCACGCACCAAGGTCCTTAATCCAAAGGATTAGATGAGGAAAGAAACAGAATGAAAAGCACAAATAAAAAATATAGAATTCTCAGTTAATTCTGAGGTCGGTTACACCTGACAAATGAAGCTGCAAATAGAACAGGCTATAAATGTATCCTGACTCTTCAGCTTTACTTGCTGAGAAAGATCAATGGAGCAAAAAATACATAACAAATCAAAGAAGGCAAGAGAGCAATTTGATGGCAGTCTTGCAGTATGTGGAAAGATAATTATAATGCAAATATTTCACTCATGAAGTAAAAATGTGTTTTTTTTAAATGCATGACATCTCAAAGTTTCGAAAAACTTTGCAGTCATCATTATATACAGTACAGTATAAGGCTATTAATAAAGTTATCATTATAATTTGTCTTTCATTTTTGTTGTGCATGAACACTTATGTCGTTCTTCAATTAAATGGGCTATTGTTTGGCTTTTACATTTATATATATTTATGAAAAGTAGTTAAAATAAACAATTTTAAAAAACTATGTGACATACATTATTTATAAAAAAGCACAATATTGATGTACTGCACTTCCCACGTACTGTGCCATGAGTAATTCTGGTGAATGTACTATTATTATTATGAATCATGTTTGTTGTAAATTAATTACACTTAATGTCAATGCCGTAGGCAGGTCTGCAAAATATAAAGTTCAGGAACAAAATGAGGTGGGGATTCTAATCTATAGATTGACGTAATTGACAGTATAAATAGCAAAATTATATTCTTCACTGTCTTGAATGATATTAAACCACCACAGAAAGAACATCAGTAAATGTGACTTTTTCTCATAGAAACTCATTACAATTATTGGGACTAGACTGCACTTTTACATTAATACATTTTCGGTAGCACTTCAGAATAAAGGCACCTATTAATAACTTCTACTAGAACAATTTAGCAATCGAAATTGAAAATTGAGGGAACAATTGAATTTAGCCTTGTTCCCTCAATTTTTTTCTCACATCTAATATCTACATAAAACTGTATGTAAAAAGTGAACCATAAACTTTGTCAATACAACAGTTCTAATTTCTAGTCATAAACAGTCATTTTTTTTCTGATCCCAAAAAATAGGATTTGTGGAGGCTTGTGAAAGTTTTACTTTGTAGTAAACTAATATAATAAAGTCCCAAAAAACACAGGAATATTAAGTTCATTATTGCACTCAGAGAGACAAAAAGACGTGTGATCAGCAGGTTTCAGTTGACTCTTGTGTTCCTTGGTGCCCTAGATAAAGTCTTCCTGTGCACAAAATGTACACAGATAAAGTGCAAAAAGTCTGCATTCTGACGAACAGCACATCCATAGAATACAAAGAAACTAAAGAAGGCATCAGATTCTGGACCATTTCTTTCCTTATGTCTATGCAATATATTGCAATGAATACTTCAGCATTGATCTCAAAGCTTTTAATACAATTTTCGCTTGCCATCTACTGTATTCCAAACAATGGAATAAAGGTTAATAGTTAACATACTGTATGAAATTGAAGGTCATGATATTATAAAAGGTAAAAAAACAAAATCAGTAAATTACTACCAGGGAATGAAAGTGTCAGGCAATCATAATGGTTTTAATAGGTTAATTTATTGAAAAAAAAATCAAAATATATGATAAAAATTTGAAGCTGAATATAAAACTATGTGACAAAAATGTTTTAGGTTTGATTATGTTTTGTTAAATGTGTAAGATTATATTAACCACTTTAAACAAAATGATTCATTATCAGTCATTTGCTAGTTGTTGCCTCTGCTCCTGTGCCCAATCAGCCTATTCATCACACGGTTGCAATTATGTTACATCACTGTGCCATTCAGAGCAAAAACACTCTAATCATGTGAAGAGGTTTCATTAACGGAGCAGATGATCATGCCTCAAGACATCCAAATCTTGAAAACTGGAAAACACTTGTATTGATCAACAATTTTAGTCCTTAAATTTGTTTCTGAATATAATACAAAAGCCATTCTATTTAAAAAGTTAGATTAAGAAAGCTTGTTTTCATACAGTATGTTGATAAAAAAGTAAAAATTTAACAAATTAATTTTCTTAGTCTGAAAGTATTATCCAAAAGGGGGTAGAAAAACGTGCTATTGCTGACGAAGATTTATTCAATTCAATTAAACTTTATTTGTCATTATACGTACACAGGTGCTTAGTAAAGTGAAAAGTGTTTCTCATTAATCTCTCAGGTGCAGTATGTAAATAGAACAGAAGAGAAGACAAAAATAAATATTACAACTAGTACAGTTTTAAGTACAATTTCGACTTACATTCAGTTGTCGTGTATGTAGTGGTGTTGGAGTACAGTCATTGTGGGTACAGGAAGAAGTGAGGAGAGATCATAGTATGATGGGAGGGAGTGGGGGCGTCACCAGCTTGACGGCTCTGGGAAGAAGCTATTTTGGAGACTATTTGTGTGTGACTAGAACGTCCGGAACCTTTTGCCAGATGGTAGGGGGACAAACAAGTTATGACTGGGGTGAATGGGGTCAGACATAATGAGACATAGGTTGTTGGTTCGGCACCAATCTGCAAGTTGTTTTATCTCCTCCATGTAGGCAATCTCATTGTTTTATTGTTTCAAAGTTAAATTTCTTGGAAAAGTTCCAAGTCTTCTGATATGAGTCAGATCATTAAAAATAATACATTTAATATTTTGCTATACATAGTCTGAGCATGTATTAGCAACAGTAGGTAGGTTTACATTAAGGCAATAAATAATACTGTGCTGAATCGGCTCCAGAGCTGGATTAGTAGAGGATGGTCACACAGACTAAGCAGGCAAAAATGAAAATCTAAGTACGAAACACGACTCAGCCATATGTGAATATTATTAGGAGCTTAGGTTTTTACGAGTGCTATACATTTGTTAGCACAAATGTATTAGATCCTTTAACTGAAAAACTCTTTAAATGCATTTTTTGGGGTTTTGAGGTACTAATCATTTATTTAAGGAAACATGAACATGAAACATTTCTTTTTGACTTTTGCTGATTTCCTGCATTAGAATGTCATCCAGTGACAGATATGCACAGAATCTAGGGCTAGAAAAAGTGTGTGGTTAGGGTTAGGGCTGGAAGATCCATAACCTTTTTACTTCAGTCAGGATAATGTGTGAATTGTTCATGGCTTAGTGAGTGTGATATATGATTCAAACATAGATTAAAAAGCAGGAGAGAGGTCAGCAGCTTCACATGGCAGAGATTGTCCCTTTGATTACAGAGGTGTGCTATTCAAATACTGTATGTTGTGGAGAACAATATATATGTACAGTAGTGAAAAAAAACATGGTAGACCATGCAAAAAGTGTATAGTGCAGACGTGCATTGAGTCTGAGGCTTTGCAGTTAGCTGTTAAGGATGTGTATTTCAGCAGGACATAAGCTGTTCTTAAGCCTTAAGTGTCACGATCGCTACTCCTCCTCTTAAGGGCGCTCCAGCCCTTCCTCGCTTAGCCCCATTACCTGCACCTGCTTCTTATTTCTGTTCTCCCTTAAAAGCCAGACGCTGACATCATTCAGTGTTCCTCATTGAATTCCGCTTCGTGAGAGCCCGGGGTCCTGGTGCGTCTGGCTCCGTTATGCTTTTAACCTTCTGTTCCTGATTCCCCTCCCTTTGCCGGTCCCGACTCGGTTCATGGTTTTAATCCCCTGGATGGATCTCCTGGCCTTGGACTTTGCTTCTGTCTTGGATTACCCGTTTGGATTTTCTCTTGGATCGTTCGCCCCGGACTCACTCCCCCTGGACACCTGCACCCCTTGGACACCATACCCTCTCCTACATGACTTTTTCCCTAGTGTTTCTTCACAATTCCGGATCGTGTCATCTGCATAGGACCCGGAAAGAACTGTTCGTGACATTAAGGTCCATACTTTAATAGTGCGTTACAGCTTGCCAGGGTAGGGAGGAGAACAGTTTGTGGCCAGGATGGTTGAGATCCTGACTGATGGATTGGGCTTTATTGAGACAGTGGATGGTGTGAATCACACCGCTTGATGGTAAATCACATCCGTTAATCCTCTGTGCCGTTGCCACAACCCTTTGTAATGCATCTCTTTGCCATGCATGGTAGCATTGCTGTACCACACAGAATGCCACTAGTAACAATTATACAGGTTTCAAGATGGCGCCGTTCGATGGTGACGTCTTGCATGTAGCCCTCTCTTATATAGGGTGCAGTGGGGGATAGGGAGTGCAAGATTGGCGGTAATGGCACAGTCCAAGATCTGTGGGGATTGAAATTACTACATAGACTACATAGACTCCCCGATTCCTAGTCCCCGAGGAACACATCTGTCATCTCTTGACATGACTTACAAGATCTGGTTGCACTTGGACTGGAACCCTGGTGGGTAGGCATTGTTTAAAGCAGAATTTCCTGCCTCCATTGTCTACAGGCTCTCTTTCCTTAGTGGTCAGTCTTCTTCTCCAGGGGTGAGGCTTGAGGCAGTGCACTGCAGTCCTTGGCTGGCCCCTTGGCTTGGCTGTGTTGCAATGCTGTCCCCTGTCGAGAACTCTGGCCAAGCAGAAGCCTTCACTAGTGGGGGTGCTGCAGGCGGCCTGCTAGTCTGGCTCTAGGAGGGCTCTGGACACTACCTGTGACAAGAATAGACGGTGAGGCACAGATCAGTTAGCTCTTCCTAAATGTCAGTAACTAATTACATCCTGATCTCGAAAGTCTCCCCATGTAACACCCCACAGTTGGCAGCACTCACTCAGTTTCCGTGCTTCATGGCTTATTCTGCTAGGTCTCTCTACATGCCCTGGCATTTCCTGTCTACTGCTCACCATGTGGTGCAAACAGAAAGAGAGGTAGGGGTGATCTACTAGAGAGGAAGGTGTCGAGGTATTGGCACAGTGCAAGATCCAGGCGTGAGGAGAACATTACAAACTCTAATCAGTGAAAATGCAAATGTAAAGACTTGTTGAATCTGCATGAGATATATATTTGTAAGAAAGGGCAGTCTTCACTTCTGTTTTTACTAAATTTTGAATATTAAATAAACATAATAAGTATTCAAAATAAGGGACAGTGTAAATAGGAAGCTGGGTATTAGCAAAGTTAAACATAATTTTTAACATAACATAACTAAACCATAACATTTCTTTAATGCAATAAAACAATTATTTGCTCCAGCTACGATGTTCAAGGTAAAGTTTCCACAGGTCCTTCCTCCCGGCAGCTGTCAAGGTGTATAACACTGCCCTAGGCTAGGACTGTTAGCCCTTCATCTGCTCATCTATGGACAGCATGTTGCACTAATGTACGTTTTGGACACTGCATTACTGTTTATACTGTGGTACTTTCAATCTTTATATACTGTACCTACAGTATGCACATTTTGCACATATTTTATTGTTTTACAGTAACTAATAGCATATTTTGCACACACCTAACTCTTTTTATTTTTATTTTGTATTGCTGTACTTATTTTAATTTTTAGTCTATTCTGATGTCTGTTTTTGCTTGTCTTGGGCTGGGCTGTTGTAACACCTCATTTTCCCTTCGGCATCAATAAAGTCTTATCTATCTAAATGGTGTGCACTTTGCACAGAACAGACTCAGGCATATACATTTGTTTACCTGAGAAAAATCACAAAGTTGACAAATTAGAGAAAGCCATTTGGCACTTCTGTCTCATTTGCTAGCTAGCAGATAATTATTCTGAAAATCAGCATCCAGCTATTTCTTAAAAGAATCAATGGAATCTGATTCAATAACATGGTCGTGCAGCTTGTTCCAGGCTCCATTATGTACTGTAAAAAAGTGCCTCCTGTTCACATTTGGAAAAGTTTTTCCCCTTAGATTCCATTTGTGTTTTCTGGTTCTGTTTCACATATTTAAACCCTTGGAGAATTTTTTATCTTTGAATCAGATAAAGTCCTCAAAGTATGACATTCCCTTAAGTCTGCTTTCCTTTCGAGTGATTCCAGACCGGCAGTATTTCTTATAGTGTAGGTACCAGAATTACACATAGAGCAATTAGTAAGGCATTGTTCTCTTTTTAAATTACATCCCTTAAATTTAAATTTCACACTTTTATTAATATACTGTAACTGTTCTGTTTTTTTAATGGCCTTTTTAATTGCTTTTCCAATTTTTATAATATGCTTTATACTGTGATTTACTGCAACCTGAAGACATATAATGAAGACATATAACGTTCTTATGTTAGCTACTGTCACACAATGGCCTGAGGAAGGCCAAAGTAGGTCCATTTTATAACAGAATGGCTCCACCGCAAAAACACTCAATTAAAAGAAGTGCAGTTTATTTACAGTGCTCCCAGTCCCCCACACCAGAAAAACAAAAACCCAAAAAGAAACAAAACTAATTCTTCAAATGAAGATAAAACCTCCTTATCGCTTTCTCTCTGTTTTCAGTCACACTACCTGACATACCAACCACCAGCAACCTTTTAGGCTGAGGAGACAGCTTAAATAGCTTGTAAGCCCCTCCCCCTCTGGAACAAACCATTTCTCCAATTCAATGCATGGTTTTTCCCATCTCCTTAAATAAGCCTTGAGAAGTGGGGTTAGGTTTGGCCTTCTGAGGCCAATATAGGCTGACCCACCTTGGAAGTACTGACACCAAACAAACTGTGAGTCTCATCCATTTTGAGAGCGCTCTCCATTCACACCACAGTACTCACTCATACCCGTGTTTAAGTATGTGTTTTATGTATGTGAATGTATATGAAATTAAGTAATAGCAGTTACAAGTCAAGCCCTGAGTGTGCACCCTCAGGAATTAATCTAACAACTGCTCAATGGAAGGTGTATGAATAGAGTATTTCCCATGCTATCTGTACCTCGTGACAGGCTCCTCTGTCGCAGCTACTAACTACAACACAATCTAAATAGGCTGTTTTACTATGTTAAATCTTATCATGGAGGAAAGTGTTTGAAGATGTTCTTATTGTTAAATAAGTATTGCATAATCATTATAACTGATAACTAGCAGCACAGATCAGTGGCGCTGTGGTAGCTACTGTAATATGGTGAGGTGTGATAATTTAATTGGAACCAATGTACATCATAAAACCTTACATTTGATCTCATTAACCTTTAACAGTTAGTTGTTTTAGCTGATTGGGCGGCAGTTTTTGGGAAGTATCAAGGCCATTTAAAAGGAAACAGCTGCACTGTTGACTCTAAAAAGTAAAAAAAAAACTAAGGTTTCCTTGTGTTCTAAATTTTTTGTTTGAATTATTGGCAATCTTAGAAATCTAACAGATAACAGTGATAACAGAGGTGTTATCACTATTTGTAGCTGTGGGCCACAAAAGCAGAGGAGTGTGAGATTCTAGAAGATGCAGGAATGGGATTAGGTCACAGTAGGCAACATATAGTAAGAAGATTTTAATAGGTACCAATTACTGGATACAGAGCTGGCTGCTGATTGCACAAATGAAAATGGAACAGTGGATAAGCACCAGTGCCCACTCTATTGGGGAATTAATTTATAACAGGCATTAAACAATGTTGTACAGTATGTAATAGAGACATGTACTGTATAGTTTCATGACAGCCTGGTTTTGAGGAATCAGTGACATTAGCTAAATTAGACCTGAGGCTGTACAACATTTAAAAAGTTAAATCCAAGGTAAAACCTCAGTTTTGTCTGCTGAAATACAACCAGCACTACATGCTACTGTAGGTCAGGCAGATATTTAAGAAGATGTAAACAGTGCAATGGGCTTCATCTATCCACATGCACAACGGCCTCTTGTCATCTGAAATGTTTTGCACCGCTTGCACCATATAGGTATGCTGTATATGCAGGACATCTGAGAATTATTTCAACAAGGGACATGTGTGACAGGTCTATCAAAGATATCAGAATTCTTAGATTGCAGCAACAGCAGTATTAACCACATTTAAGTGTGATCTTGTCACAATATGAGACCTGAATAAACAGGTTGCTCCTGTTTGTGGACCAGTGGACACTCTTCCTTCTGGATCAGAACTCCCAATCTAATGCCAAAATATGGTGGCCAGGTTCATTGTGCTTTAGCAGGTGCTTTCTTTTAGTTGAAACATTGTCAGTGTTAACAAAAAGTAGGAGTGATGTTCTAGTGTCCTGAGTAATTTCCACTCTGGGCTTGATTAACTTAATTAAACCAAACAAATCTACCAATTTTCTAACAATTTCATTTGTTTCAGGGTTGCGGGGAAGCCAGAGTCTATCCTGGAATGCAATGGATACAAGGTGGGATACACCCTGCAGAGGATGCCTGTCCTTTGTAGGATACACGCGGACACAGACATGTACACACTCATCCCAGGGCAAGTTTTCCCAGAAGCCAATTAACCTATCCGTATGTCATCGGACTGATGCAGAAAACTGGAGCACCCAGAGGAAACCCATGCAAACATGGGAAGAACATACAAAGTCTGATAGCACCCCAGGTCCAGAATTGAACTCAGGGCTCCAGCAGTGAAAGGCAGAAATGCTAACCATTGTGTGGTTAATATATACCATACTGTACAGTATATAACTGCTTATACTGTATATACCTGTATATTATATAAAAGTAATTGCATTTGTAATGCAGCTGCTCTTACCTGCCTGAGTGAAGAGTTCTAAGGAAGTGGTCTGAATACAAGTGTGACCAAAGACAAACGAGCAGGCTGAAGAAAACAGGCAGGCAGAGGAGTGAAGAAAGGGGAACCACAGTCCAAAGCCAAAGTAGAAAACAAAGCGAGTTTCCAAACCATTAAGACACAGGGCAACAGCACAAGAAGAAAATCCACAAGTGTAGTTGAAGCAAGCTAAGTTCATAACACAGGAAAGAGTCCTAAACAATGTCAAGACCAGATGGGTCAAAGCAGAAGAGACCAGAGGCAAAGCATAGGGGTGATTCAGAGACATACTGTAGTCAAGAGCACTAGTGAAGAATGGAGCCAGGATGAAAGAACTGAACACAGAGACTAGAGAAAAAACTCTGAGCAGAGAGGTACTGCGGAAGCTGGTCTTAAATATCCTGCTGGTTAAAAGTAACTGTTGTGGATTACCTCTAAATATTTATACGTAGAGCATGATACAGCACACATGATAATGTGGGTTAACGTGGGTTAAACTTTTCTGTATTTATGGCATCGTATCCTTAAGATAAGCATACTACACTAGGATGTAGTTAGGAAGTGCTTGAGAAATCACAAATACATATCAGTAAGTGATGAATTAATTGTGCACAGGTGGAATATATCCCCTTCCAGCCTTCCAGGTTGTCACGGCAACCAGCTGATTGTCAGGTTGAGTAGAAGCTCATCCAGTTTCAGGGGTGTTTTGGGTGCATAAATCAGTGCTACTGCAGGATCTAGTACGGCAGTTTTAACCAAAACAGAGAACATTAGGTACAAACTTAATTTTATATATTGTGTGGAACTTACATTGTACAGTATTAGCACTGCTGTACTTTCTTTTATTGCATGTATTGCTTTGTAATTTTATTGTTTCTGTTTTCACCAGCTGGTATACTGTACATTGCAATTACCATTGAAAGTAAATAAAAATAATATTGAAAATCCTGAGAAACACTGCACAAATCAATTCTGGGAACTTCAGGATCAGCAACTAATCAAGGACCTAAGGAAATTACATTTTAGATAAATCTACACAAAAAACAGTAGACAGTGCTTTACACATAGGGTTCTGAAACTGACTTTATAGCATCCTAAAAATAGATTAATTGAAATTGTAAACCATTTAGCTGCTGGTAATAAAATAAGCAAGAAGGGCCTAATGACTTCTTTTCATTGGTAACATTTATTTTATTCTTCTATTCTTATTTTTATTAGTATTAATAATATAAGTTGTTTGTTTTCTAACGTAACTTGTAATTAATATACAGTATACAGTGCCTTCAGAAAGTATTCAGACACCTCCACTTTTTCCACACTTCGTTGTGTTGTAGACTTATTTCAAAATTGATTGAATTGATTCTTTTTTACAATCAATCGACACACAATACCCCGTAATGACAACGTGAAAACAAATTTTTAGATTTTTTTGCAAATTTATTAAAAATAAAAAACTGAAATCTCCCATTTACAAAAGTATTCAGACCCTTTATTATGACACTCCAAATTGAGCTCAGATGCATCCTATTTCTTTTGATCATCTTTGAGATGTCTCTAGAACTTGATTGTAATCCACCTGTGGCAAATTCACTTGATTGGACATGATTTAGAATGGCACACCCCTGTCTTTATAAGTCTTTACAGTTCACAGTGCATGGCAGAGTAAAAACCAAGCCATGGGAACTCTCCATAGACCTCCGAGATAGGATTGTGTCAATCTGGAAAAGGGTATAAAAAAAATTGGCAACGCATTAAAGGTTCCCAGGAGCACAGTGGCCTCCATCATTGTCAAATGGAAGAAGTTTGGAACCACCAAGACTCTTCCTAGAGCTGGCCATCCGGCCAGATTGGGTATTTAGGCAAGAACGGCCTTGGTCAGGGAGGTGACCAAGAACCCATTGGCCACACTAACAGTGTCAGAGTTCCAGTGTAAAGATAGGAGAACCTGCCGGAAGGACAACCATCTCTGCAGCACTCCATCAGTCAGGTCTCTATGGTAGAGTGACTAGATGGCAGCCACTCCTGAGTAAAAGGCATATGACAACACATATGGAGTTTGCCAAATGGCACCTAAAGGACTCTGAGAGCATGAGGAAAAAGATTCTCTGGTCTGATGAGACAAATATTGAACTCCATGTCTGACAAAAACCAGGTAACGCTCATCACCTGGCTAATACCATCCCTACGGTGAAGCATGCTAATGGCAGCATCATGATGTAGGGATACTTCTCAGTGGCAGGGACTGGGAAACTGGTCTGGATTGAGGGAAAGAAGAATGGAACCAAATACAGAGAGGTCCTTGAAAAAAAAACTGCTCTAGAGCACACACAACCTTGGACTAGGGTCCTTGAGTGGCCCAGCCAAAGCCCGAACTTGAACCCCATACAAAATCTGTAGAGAAACCTGAAGATTACAGTTAATAAATGCTCCCCATGCAATCTGACAGAGTTTGAGAGAATCTGTAGAGAAGATTGGGATAAACTGCCCACATCCAGGTGTGCATAGCTAGTAGAGGCATATCCAAGAAGATATGCAGCTGTAATTGCTGCTAAAGGTGGTCCTACAAACAACTGAATAAAGGGTCTGAATACTTACAGTATGTTAATGGGGGATTTCAGTTTTTAATTTTTAATAAATTTGCAAGAATTCCTAAAAACGTGTTTTCACGATGTCATTACGGGGTATTGTGTGTCAATTGATGGTAAAAAAGAATCAATTAATCCATTTTGAAATAAGTCTACAACACAACAAAGTTTTGAAGAAGTGGAGGGGTCTGAATACTTTCTGAAGGCACTGTATATATAGAAATTTATATACAAATGGTAGTGAAGCGGTTAACTTTGCTGCCTAGCAATGCTGTTGTCATAAATTCAATTCCGGGCAAGTGTTTGTGTGTGTTTACTTTAGGTGGTTAGGTTTCCTCCCACAGTCCAAAGACATTGCCTGCTGTGATAGGCTCCAGCTCCACTGCAATCCTGTACTGGTCAAAGCTGTTTAGAAAATGGATAGGTAAATATTTATATATTTGATAAATATATAGAATATTGAATATTATATGTCTAAATATGGTTCATTCAATTTGTTGATGGCCTGTTTTTGAATGTGTTCTCTCTTTGCACTAATATATTATTTGAGATGTGAGAAGTGGATCACACAGTTTTTATTAAATATCTTGGTGAATGTTGAAGGGCACAGTGGATAAGTGGTTAAAGTTGATATTTAAAGTATTTAAATGCGTTAAGTGTTTTCATTCCCAAATACATCAAATATTCTTGTTCCTGCTGGTGGTGTTGACATATATACATATTTCTAGGGCTTATCTAATACTGCATTCAAATAAATAGAAAGTGTTTCCTGTGTATAGTACAGTGAGGTCATAGATAAACTTGAATGACCTCAATTTCAAGGAAGCTCAATGGTAAAGATGGTGTACCATGAAACACAATAAACTTACGATGGATATGCACTTAATTTACACTTAATAAACTTATGTTTTACTTGCATTGATAATCATCCTGTTGGGCTTTGCTTTTACCAACATCCAAAGGCACAAGAGTTACGTCTTGTAGTGTGTGCATTAATACCATGTAGGCTCCACCGTAGCACATGTCACTTAGCATTTGATTGTGTCTTTGCAGATACTGCCATTCTTTCAACTGTGATTTCAGTTTTGAGTTTATACTGTATATCATTTTAAAGCTTTGTTGAGAACTAGCTGTATAGAAAACAGATTACATGCCATTCTATAGAATGATTACTAGGGTTCAGTTCAATTATGTCATAGTGTGATAGTCACCGTTCCACGCGGGGTCGTGCCCCCCGCCGCCCGTTCCATCCCCCACACTTGGTGTGCGAACCCGGGTGTCCGGCATAACACAACAGGGCACCAACCACGTGAGCTAAAGGAGACCTCCCTCAGCTCAGGCAGGTGAGGACCCTGATACGCGCAGTGAGGGCGCTGACGTCACCACACTAGCTCCGCTACAATAGAACCTATTTGATGCTGCACAGAAGCTTTGACATGAAACAGGTTTCCAACACCTTGGTACCTTGGGGCCTGTTCTGCATGTTTTATCCAGATTATGTTGTGTTTTGAACACAGGTTTACTTGACACTGTGAAATGCCCTTGACAAAGAGCTCCACTGGTTCCCGCCAACTTTTCTACTACTCACAGTAATTCTACAGACCAGCTGAATATTCTTCACGACAGGGAAAAAAAAAGATGTTAGGATAAATTTGGAAGTTCTCATATCTAGTATCTTTGCCAGCACTTAAATTTGCATTTAACTGCATCTTCAGCTATGAGGCACTGCCCTCTGGGGAAAAGGTGTCCTTTTGTTTGAAAGAGATTAAGAGGAGTTTCTCTACTTTGGTTTTGTTTTTTTTTTATTGCTGTTGTTCATGTGGTGGTGTGAAAAATAATAAAAATAATCAGGAATTTAAGAAGAACAAAGAACAATACACAGATAATCTATTCAGAAAAGAGTGAAACCCATGCACGAATACCTGAAAATTGTAATCTCTTCTGCCGGCTCCTTAAAAACCACTAATGCTTACTGGTAGGTTATGAATTAGAAAATGTTGGTACTACACACATCAGTTCAAGCTTATTAATTTCACATGAAAGTTTGAATTATCCCTTAAACACGCTTGAGTGCATGTCCTAATTTGTAATTTAATTATTGTGACTATAAAGTTCTCTCTACATGTGTTCAGCAATATGAGAACATGCATTATATAAGCGTAATTATTTTAAGCTTCCTAATACATTGTCACATAATTATGATAGTTTTTATTTGTATTCAGAACACTAGAATAATTATAAGAATTAAGCATTTCATGAATCAAACCAGATTTTGAGATGACAGAAATAGCCGTGCTACACTTTCTCAGTCCCAGTTTTATACATCAAATTCTACTGGCATGCTACTTTGCAGTGCTTATCAATTTTAGAGGGAAGACATCATTAAGCTTCTTCTGATTCATCCAACACACAGCATTTCTACAAGAAGAAGAAGGCTTCTTGTGTTGCTTTGAGCACAGTTACTAGGAAATTTATCAAAAATGTGACCTGTGTACTGCCATGTGCTTTAGATACTCAATTACACCTAGTACTGCTTCTGAAAATGCAAAATATTTTTAAAAACTTGAAAAATCCCAGTATATTTAATTACTGGACAGTGCTATAAAATGCACCACAGGGATAGCACTGTGTTTATGGAAATGTATAGTAGTGATTGTGCAAATGTCCAAAACCCAATACTACATTACATTTTGATTATACTGTATGTGCAATAATATGGGTCTTACCTATTAAGAACCTGCACAGAACGATTTACTGTAAGTAATTAGACCAATTCAATGTGAATTAACATCAAAGATGAAAATCATATGAACATATAAGCTTCTATTAATTCAATGGAGTTCTGTAACAAATCACTGTTTCTAGATTCTCACTTACAACCACAACATGCATTAACTTTATTTAGATTAATTTCAAATTTACTGAACAGGCAAGGAAATAGCTACAGTACGACTGGTATATTGTGTTTCATTATTTTTATTTTTGCAAGTACAGTAAGAGCTAAGTAGTCAATGTAACATTAAACATTTAAAGGAAAATAAAAAAAAGACACTGCTTTTAAAATGTCATAAAATAATAATTCTGCATACCAAATCACCCCAGCTTACCAGAAGCTAATGATGGAAACTACAATGAATAAACTTTTCAATGCCAAGTAACTTGGAAAGGTGTGTTTTTTCAGAAAGTATCTATCAGTGTACTGTCAGAAACAATGTATGGAATGACATTTATCCCTGGGTACACACTGCAGCTAAGTCAAGGATTTAATTTGCAGGGAAACAGTCTTTAGATGCAAAGGCACACAAGGGAGTGGAAATTTGCTTTCCTCTACAATGCATTTCTCCAGTTACCAAGGCAACCCTTGCAAAAATATATTTTATATACTGAATTTTGCCACATATGTTATCCTCATAAACTGCACATTACACAAAATTAACATTTTACTTCTTTACCTGATAAAGATTTAAAAGTTGGTTAAATAAACCTACCTTAATAATTCTGCATACTGGATAATATACTGTATTGGATATTATAATAAAGAAAAAGAAAATGACACAGGATACAAACTAGCTGTTTGGTCCATTTTTCTGTTTTTAGCAGTTATGATAAATGGAGCTTGGGGCATTTGGATAGAATGTCTATCCTTTTAATTCTTAAAATTGAGGAATTCCGTCTATTCTTTTTAACTGCTTTATCCAAAACATGATCAGGGGAGAGCCAGAGCCTCTTCCAGAAAGCAATAGGCGCAAGGCGGGACACATGCAAGACGGGATACTTGTCCGTCACAGGGCTCACATAGACACAAACACACACAGCTGGGACAGGTTTCCCAGAACCTGATTAACTTACCAGTGTGTCTTTGGACTGGGGGGGGGGGGGGGGGGGGTAAACAGAGCACACAGAGAAAACCCACACAAACAATTTCTCCACAGATAGCACCCCATGTCTGTCCAGCTCTGTGACTCTGTGGCTAGGGATCTGTGCCTGTGGCTGGGAGGTTGCAGGTTTGTATCCCGTGGCCGGCAGGGGAATCCTACTCCATTGGGCCCCTGAGCAAGGCCCTTAACTCCAACTGCTCCAGGGGCATTGTATAAATGACTGACCCTGCCATTTAACAGAAAACAGAGCACCCAGAGAAAACCCACACAAACAATCTCTACACAGCCCTTAACCCCAACTGCTCCAGGGACGTTGTATAAATGGCTGACCCTGTGCTCTGACCCCAAGCTTCTCTCCCTGCCTGTGTCTCATGGAGGGCAAATTGGGGTATGTGAAAAGACAAATTCCTAATAGAAGGAATTGTATATGGCCAATAAAGTAATCTTTCCTAATAGAAGGAATTGTATATGGCCAATAAAGTAATCTTATCTATCTGCAAAGAGTAGTTCACACCAATGTGCTGCCAAAACATGGAATTAATTATTAATATTTAAGGACATACTGTATCTTTTTGTCCTATAATACCACAGAATACCACAGAAATACCACCATAGGGACGGTTCCTATTGAACAGTACTTTCTACTGTACTGAGAGTACAGTAACTGTGAAGCAGGTAGTACGGTAAGACCATAAAGGTGATAAATGTGTTGGCAGTTTTTTGCAAGGTAAAGTGCAAGTGTTGCCATGATGAATTACAGAATAAAGGAGAAATAAAAAGGCTCCTAAGAGAGCAATTAGAAAAAAAAATCTTCCTTCAACAGAGCTACTAGATAGAGTCATGAAAAGAATAAACCTTTAATAGCCCATACAGTAGATTACTGGCAAAGAGAGATACTGTAGAGGAATATGAAGTGAATAAAATGAAACAATGCTGTTTTTTAAGTATTCCACATGAAACACTGTTTCACTTTTCTATAAGGACATTGTTCTATGTATAGACACACTTCTCAGGTTTGTGTTGTCAGATCTGAACATTTCACACATCAAAGAATGTTTTCAGGGTGTTCTAAAAAATAAAATACATGGAAATGTGTTCCTTAATAGAGCTTCTGGTGCACAACACAAATACATCTCTTTACGTTTTATTACTGACACAAGCAAAACAAAATAATATCAGTATATAATATATAGTATCAAAGGGGGATGGAAAATATTTTAAAGAAGACCAATAATCTTCTTATTAAATATTTGTACTACAGATGTTCAAGATAGAATATTATAATGGAGTATACTGTATAATAGAGTATCAGGCAATTCAACTTTGTCAACAAATGAGATGTGAAGCATAGATATTAGTATAAAAATAACTCATTCTACTGTATGAAGAGTAAACTTGGTAGATTGTTGTTTTTTTTCAAAATAACATGACCAGTCATGCAGTTAAAAACTTAGCTGTACTGTACCTATAGGTTTTTTAATCTTGAGAAGTAAACCCCTTTAGTTTAAAACAAAATGAAGAAATCAGTTCAGTTTATTTGTCACATGCACAAGTAAAATGAAATGCTTATTTACATGGATGCTCTGATACAAAGACATTAAGGAAACACCAAAACCTAAAAATAGAACAGCAGCAACAAGTTAAATCACATACAACCTTAAAAAAAGCAAGTCAGACAAGCAGCGTGAGAAGAGGAAAAACATCAGTGTGAGTAGTAATGTAGCTATAGTAATGTACTGTGGATGAGTTTAGTCAGTGGTAGGGGTAAAGTTCAGTAATCTGATGGCTTGCGGGAAGAAACTGTTTCTGAATCTGGAGGTTTGTGCCTTTATGCTCCTATAACGCTTGTCAGAGGGAAGGGGGGAGAAAAGTGAGAAACCAGGATGATTGTTGTCCTTAGCAATATTTCCAGCCTTCCTGAGACGGCAAGTTGTAAAAATGTCCACAATAGAGGGAAGCTATATTCTAGTAATGGACCTGACTGACCTGAGTACCACCTGTAAGGCCTTTTGGTCAGACAACAAGCTGCTGCCAAACTACTGTACATGTGAGGGCACTCTCAGTAGCACACGTCTAAAATGTAGTAAGAACAGTTGAAGATAGACCAAAGGTTTTAAACTGGCTGAGGAAGTAAAGGTGCTGTTGTGCTTTCTTTGTAGCTCCAGTTACATAATGGGACCACGTAAAATCATGAGTAATGAAGGTACCCAGGAACCTGAAGCTCTTAGGTTTTGCTAAAGTTGAGGGAGAGATTATTATCAAGGCACCAGTCCACCAGGTTCCTGACCTCATCCCTGTAGGCTGTTTCATCATTACTGGTGATTCGGTCAGTGATGGTAGTGTCATCAGCATGAAGGAGGTGTCTGGCCACAATCATGGGTAAACAAGGAAAACTGCAGGGGACTAAGCACACAACCCTGAGGAGCACCTACAGTATATTGAA
Organism: Atractosteus spatula; assembly: GCF_055471065.1. Classification (NCBI taxonomy): domain Eukaryota; kingdom Metazoa; phylum Chordata; class Actinopteri; order Semionotiformes; family Lepisosteidae; genus Atractosteus; species Atractosteus spatula. The sequence goes on from NC_142706.1 coordinate 39,187,067, forward strand.
GTTCAGCATGGAAGAAAGCTTTCCATTGACCCTCACAGTCTGTGGTCTGCCAGTAAGGAAATCCAGAATCCAGCTGCATAGAGAGGTGCTAATAATCAGGTCATTAAGCTTGCCAACTATTCTGGAATGAACTATAGGTGGAGCTGTAATCAATAAAGACCAATCTGCAATAAATTAAAGATTAAGCATAGTATTCCTTCAGCAAGCTATAAAGATGGAGCATGAATGCAGAGGAAAACAAAGAAACCCTTCCCTAAATGTCAAAACAAAAATACTGTATATACATCCTCTGAAATACAATCAAAACTCTATATGAGTAGAATACAAGGAAATCATATTATTACATTTCTTTTGAAAACTGAAAGATTGAACATGTACAGTACAGTATTTACCATTCATCAATAATGGATGTACTGTAGCAAGACATACTGTATGTCATGGAAATTGAGACCAGAAACACTCAGAAAAGAGAAAACTCATATATAGTGATAATGGAGAAACTTTTAACAGGAAATTATAAAAAAAAACAGAATTCCGCCACCAACTCATTGTTGTTGGAGGAACTACAAAATTGCCTAGCTTTAATTCACAATAATGTTAAAAGTAGTTAACAAGCAATTGTTTCCTTCCCAGTTAATACAATTCCATTTCCAGATAATACCAGTTAATCTGTAAATATAAGAAATGATTCCAATTGAAGTGACTATTCATTACCATTTGCAATTTGTGACTTACATAAAAAACCATTAAAAAATATTCACCTCCTGCACTTTTTACATTTTGGAGCTGTCTGCGCTTCTATGATATTTTTTTTTAAATGGCACTATGACATCTATTTTAAACTGAAAAGGCTCAAATTTGATAGCATGAAAATGAATGTGGATTCAGCCCCCTTTGCAACAATAACCCTAAATTAGTTCAAATACAAAAGAAAAGTTAGAACAGTCACAGAAGTTGTGTAATGGTTACTGTCACTGTTAAATCAAGTGGTTTAATGTGACTTCACAGTAAGTTTCCTCAGACAGATACTGAATTTTAAGCCATAACTCAGACAGTGATAAGACAAATCAATCATGGCCAAGGAGTTTTCCAAACAAATCAAAGAAGTGAAAGAGAGACACAGATCAAGAAAAGGTTATTTGTGCCTTACATACAGTAATAGTAAATCCCATTATTAAGAACTGGTATTAACAACACCCTGACACTTCCTAAATCAGCCTTCCCTTCCAAAACTGGTTAGCAATGCCACTCTGACGCTAACTTTGAAAGACTGAATTGAACGACTGTATTTACAACGTTCTGTGTCTGATATGGGAGAAATTGTTCAGACATCAAATATTCCAGTCCCTACACAAAACTGGGCTGTAGGGGTGAATTGCATGAAAGAAACCCTTTCCTGAAAAACTCTCATCTTAAATCTCAAATGAATCTCAAATTGAGAGTGCACACCTGTCCCCTGTTCCTGTAACCAAGCAGCACCTCCATTTTGAGGACTGACGTTCTTCTGCCGCCATCTTTGTGCAGGCAAACACACATCTAAAACTTCTACGACACGGTCTGGAAAAAACCTCTGTTACCTCTATAACCCTACCTCCTGTAGCATCACACACTCTATTAGTACTTTATTAATATGTTTAGTTTAAAAAGTGTTTAGAAATCCTATTTCAACCCTAATCTAAGTGTTACCACTTTGATAATACTCAGATTCTGCAGTTGACCTAACGGTGTTATTGAACAGAAGTTCTGGTGCAGGTCAAATGCTGATCTCCTACAGTACTTCTATTTCCCTGTTAAAGGGGAACTGCAATGCTATTTTTATATATTGTACCAGGGATAGAACCTGAGTGCATTTCAAACCACAAGAAAAATAAAATGTGCACCTTGATTTGTAAAACTTTGTAAAACATTGGAAAAGTTTCCATTTATATAAAAAAATACACTCATCGCTTCACAATTTGTGGGAACTATGTTCTCGCCTGTGGTGAGACCAGGGATTTGTATTTATTATATGTTTTTTTTTTGTTACTGAGATTTAATGACTGGTCTGAAAAATTGGGACTGCAGTTCCTCCAGGCTGAACACAGAGCTCCATGTATCCTTTTAGCACAGCTCCCACCCACCACTCCATCTTCACTGTTGTCGTATTTTCTCCCTGGCTCATACCTCATAATTGAGGGAAATGTGACAGAGCTGCTTTTCAATCCACACTATCATTTCCTCAGCCAGGCAAAGTAAAGACAAACTATTAAGCAGGCCATCTCTTTATGTTAATTGGCTCATTCCATCATTATTAGAACTCGACTAAACAACAGAATTATATTAGGAAAAAAACCTAATCCCGACCATAACCCAACACACACTGTACCCCTAAGTGGAAGGTTATTTGCAAGAGGTCGTTGGTCCTATAATTTATAAATGTATTAACAACATTTTGTTCTATTTCAAAAGTCTAATTTTCCAAATACTTCAAAAAGTCTGATTGAAATACAGTGTATTTGTGTAATTGAATTATATATACCTGAATTATATAGATTCAAATGGCATTGAGAGTTTTCCATAAAAGATTCAGAAAATTGATATGGACAATTGGTTGTCCAAATGGTATCAAATACAGTATATGGAAACTTTCCATTTACCTAATAAAAAGCCACATTCTTTCATGCAAATAATAATAAAGTGTGCTTTGGATGTCTGCCCAATTTTCTATTGACTGTGTGTTTTCATTTAGAATTAGTTAATCTTAATTTTCATATTTGATGTCTTCCTCCACATTTTGTTATTGGCTCTGTTTAGATGTCAGAATTGTAAAAGGCATGTTTTTACTAAGCAGCAGAGAAATGAGCAGAAAATATCATTGCATCTAGTGCTATTATTTTTAATGTACACAGAATAATGTAAAAGAACCAGGCTCCAAACCTTCTATTACATTTCTTCTTGGTCTATTCTTATCGTACCCTGACACCAAATCCCAACAGCATCTTATTGTACATGAAAATAAATTTACTGAGCGATCACTTAATACAGGTATTTCCAGTACCTTTATATGAAAATGTTTAATATAAAAAAAATTATATAAAGATCAGAAAATGTAAAAGAATGTAAAGTAGGAAGAACATAAAACATAAATACAATGAATATTTTTTCAAGTCAAAACTGAGTTCTGCAGATTTATTACTGTACAGTATATTTAGTTGTACAACTGCTCTATCATCATGCAGAGCATCCAAATAATGGACATCTGCTGTATTAAAAAATAATCTTGTTTCAAGTCTATTGTACATCGCCTTGTTTCAACATATACAGGTTTCCAAAAGAACCAGAGTCCAAAGATTATATTATATTTCTATTGGTCTCTTCACATCAAACTCTAACAAGGGTCTCACGTCTCAAGTTATGGGAGACTAAAGTTATGATTTACTCAAATCTGTAACAGATAAATGAGCTTCCATACTGGTTTTAGCATAAGTCCAAGGTTCTCATCATTAAAAGTAGTAACAATCTAAGATTGTTTCTGTCTGACAATTTATAAATCTCAGAGATTACACATAGACAGAAAATATTAAACTGAAGCAATACATTGGTTTATTGTGTCATTGCTAAAAGAGTTTGGACACCTCAACACACATTACCCTACATTTTAAGATGTAGATTTCAACTTTAGTAAACCTATGGAAAAACAAGCCATTATATTTGCATGATTGATCCTCACACCTACCAGCCATGTTTGTTTCAGAACTGCAACTCTAAATCAGTGATTTCATATTAAATAAATTGAAATTTTCTTATAAGAAACACGTCTTTCTGTTCCTTTTGTTTATTTAGCAAGGAAAATCAAATAAAAATGGAAAATGCTATTTTTCTGAGAAAAAAAGCCCCTCCTATGGAAAAAGGGACTGCTATTGTTACTGTATATACTTTGTTAGATCATACAAAACACTTATTATTAATAATAATTGCTTACACTTATATACACTTAAACTTATATAGCACCTTTCTGGACACTCCACTCAGAGTGCTTTACAGGCCCGGGGATTTTTAATGACCACAGAGAGTCAGGACCTCAGTTTTACATCTCATCCTAAGGACAGCACCTTTCTTCAGTATAGTGCCCTCGTCACTGTACTGGGGCATTAGGACCCACATAGAATGCAGGGTGAGCACCCCCTACTGACTCCACTAACACCTCTTGTAGCAGCAACCTTAGTTTTTCCCAGGAGGTCTCCCATCCAGGTACTGACCAGGCTCATACCTGCTGAGCTTCAGTGGGCTGTCAGTTGTGAGTTGCAGGGTGATATGGCTGCTGGCAAAAAGCATGGAAATCAATAAAATAGCATAGAAATGACAAAAAGGCAAAGGGAAAGTACCATAGCACAGCAACTCATCAGGGTTCTGTAGAATTAAACAGACTTAGAGCACTTACGTCCATCCTGGATTGCAGTAATCAAAGGGATTACCACTGGGAATTCGGATCCTCACTTACACAGCTGGCTGGAATGGAGCCACTAGGGTAAAGTACCTCAGTCAGGGGTACAACAGCAGTATAATTAATGGAAATTTGAAAGCATAACCTGTCCAGAGGCCCAAGAGTCTTCCTCAAACATCTGCTTTTGCTATCCTCATCCAACCTGCATCTGCAAACTAATTTAATCTTGTCAACATACAGACTCCCTATACCACCATGCTTGCCATCCATCTTGCCATTCATCATGTTTTCAGCCCATTGCTATTTTGATCTTGTCACTCTTTCGAAGCTATCACTAATACTTACCAAAACGTAAGGCAATGAGTCTTCATATACAGTACATCTATCAATTACTACTCTCCAGAGCTCTCACACGTCTTAAATAAACTCAAAATTGACTCTAGGCATTTCTTATATTTTTAAATAATTTTGAAATTATTTTTAAACAATATAATATGCAATGAGCATTTTCCAGTAAAAGTAACAAATTCTCAAAAATATTCCCTACATTGAGATGTCAGCTTTGGCTATAGAGGACTGGATATAGTTTTGTCTGATGGGAACTGTGCCTGAGACTACATTTTAGATACTGGTTATAATTTTATATATGCTATGCTGTCATAAACCCCAGGTGGAAAGAATAACAAGAATCCACTTACCAGTTCTATTCGGAAAATCACTAACAACAGCTGTGTGCATATTTTTTTGTCAGGTCTTCTTTTCACTTAAAACTGACTACACTAACTGCAGTGAATATCATTCATTTCTCTATGGAAAGCATTTCTTATAATTTTTAATGTTGGGGTAAATACAAAGCCCAACCAGGGATCAAGCAAACACAAAAACAGAAACTCACTGTATGTTTTGTAAGCAGATGATGAATTACTGTTGGCACAAGTAAAACATCTTCACCAAACAGACAACACCATTTTAAAGCTCAGTCTATATAACAAAAGCAGCAAAGGATGAGAAATCAAAATCAGAAAGGTGAGATTTGTCTAGATGGAAATGTATCCCCAGAATAGTAAGACAGACTGATCATGCATGAGTGTCACATGAAATTGCCTGCACTACCATGGTGGTTAGTCTGTCAAATCAGTCAGCAACCAAACTGTCTAGTCCAGAAACATCTAATTTAGAAATGGCTGCACCTGGCCTACCACAATGGCACTATTTATTTATGACTAATGAATGTGTTTAACATGGCTGCTGTTATCCAGCTGTATTTGACAGGTTCTGTCATACAACTATTTTGAATGTTCAGCAATTGGAGATTTTACAAAACTGCCAGTAGACGTTTGATCACAAAGCTTGTGCCTGAAGTTTCACTTAAATGTAGATAGAAACACAACAGTGACTAGTACAAAACCGTTGCTCAGAAATCTGCTGTGCTGTATAGATAAATAGAGGAACATTTGCACAACCTTCACTTTCTTCACAGTATCTTTGTTATTCATGACTATCCTTTTGCTGTCAGACTCCTGCTGTGACAGCATGTTTGAAATGCTCCTGTAGGATGTGTCTTTGCTGTATGTTTGCTACCCTAATGAAAGCATCATTTTTAATCATTTTTGTACAAACCACTATAGAAACATTCCCACAAAAGATTAACAAATTATAATAATTGATTATGCAACAAAGTCTTATAGGTGTCATGATTGTAGTCCCTCCCTCTTAAGGGCGCTCCGGCTCTTCCTTGTTTGCCTTATTCCCCGCACCTGTTCCTTGTTCTAGCCTCCTTCCAGCTTCCCTTAAAAGCCAGGCACTGACGTTAATCCGGGCTCTGCATCTGATTTCCATATCGTGCGAGCCCGGGTCCTGGTTGCGCCTGGCTCCGTTATGTTTTTAAGTTTCTTTGCCTGTTCCTCTTCCCCTTGCCAGTTCCGACCCGGTTCCTGTTTTTAATCCTTCATTTTGGATGGATCACCTGGCCATGGACTTTTGCTGGTGTTTTTGGAATTCGCCTATGGACTGATTACCTTTGGATTGTTTGCCTCAGCCACACCTCCCCCGTGCACCAGCGCACTTTGGACACGCCCCCCTGTTTTCATCCCCGTATTCCTGCATGACTTTTCCCCAGTGTTTCCTCACTTCTTCGGATTGTGTCGTCCGCACAGGGTCCGTTACAATAGGATGTACTTTTTACATCCCTTTTACTGTAGATAATTTCTCTAATGGACATTTTCTCCTATATTTTGCTACAGAACTCTGTACAGTAACTCTTTCATTGTCACTGTTGACCTCACAGAAGCACCCCTAACATGTTTCGTTCTGGCCCAGCTGCTCAGTTTGGAGGGATGACCTAAGCAGCGTCTTGATGTCCTCTATTTCTTAATGCTAAACGCCACCATGCTGAGCAACATATTGAGACTTTTAAATTAATTTTTTTCATACAGTTCTCCTGTTCTCTGCCCTTACAGTATATGGATTTATAGTTGTGGAAAGCATAGAGAAGGTGAAAAAAGTGTTCTGTGATATGTAGCTTAATCAGTTAGCCTAATTCTGAATTAATATGGTATATTTCTATAGATCAAAACACTATACAGTGTAAATTCCATGTTATAAAGTACTGTAGCTACAATGTGTAGAAAGGAAACCCCAATTTGTTTTGAGTTTAAGGCAGGAACTCATTCATCCATCTGCTAATGTAGTAATGTATTTAGAATGCAAAAAATCACTGCCTTCAAAATCAAGATGTCAAGATACTTGAGACACACTTTTTGAATCATTTATGCCTGAATGATCTAGATCATGCTCCTCTGTAGGTTGTTTATGATTTAGAAAATTAATTCAAAAAGAGACAAAATGTACAGAAATGGAAGTTATTAACTGAGGCCATAACAATGACAAATCAACCTTGTACAGCTGTTCCTAATCACAAACCTTATGGAAATGATATATATATATATAACACAAACACCTCCCTTCATTTCGTCTCAAACATCCTTCCTCTACCCCAACTCCACCTTGTAGCAACCCCTTGGTCCACTCCTCTTTGAATGGGGTTCGAACCTCCTCATCCTATGGGCAGAAGGCTTCCCGTTATCCAAGCATATTAAGCCAAACCTGTACTATACCACCAAATAAATCCAAACATTCACAAAGCATCTAATTCCTGGATGTTGTTGTCCCTAGAGAGCTAACAGTTGGATGATGAAGTATTACTTTATTGTAATATTCACTCATTTTGTTTTCAATATTTTTTATATTCTTCTAAGATTGTGACTCTTAATTCTGGGACACATATATTCCTGAAACATCCATTTTAGTCAAAGATAAGTGGATAAAAGAGTTGGTAAAAGATTTTCCCATCACATTGTATCTACTTAAATGTCAGGAATGCAGAATACATTTAATTCTAAAATTTGAAAATAAGAATAAAATGAAAAGACAATAGAGTAAATCAATATGCTTTACATCTTAAATAAAGTACATAGAAAGTCCTACAGAGACCTTCAGATGACAATTGTTGCTTTAGAATAATTGGTGAGATAAACAATGGCAAATAATAACACTAACCAGAAAATAGCTACAGTATTTGGTGGAGAATGTTAATGTCAGGAAACTAATTGGTAGAATAGGAGGATCCTTATGCGGAACCGTGAATCCCACAGAATGCACAGTAGATCAGGCACAATCCAAAAGACCTAATCCAGGGGCTTGGTCAATTAGGGAGGCAATGAGTCCGGTAACCAGGGAAATCCAAAACACAATCTAAAGACAAAATCCAAAAGGCGTGGTCAAAAGGCAGGAGCAAAGAGCTCCTGGTACCAGGAGATCAATCAAAAGGCTTAGAAACGCACAGAAGAGAATTCTACAGGAGGCTTCTCATTCAGAGCCGCCCTGGAAAGGAGGGAGGTACTGTCACGATTTTAGTCCCTCCCCCTTAAGGGCGCTCCGGCTCATTCACTTTTTAGTTGATTTTGTGCACCTGCTCCCTGTTCCAGCCCACCTTTAAAACCCAGACGCTCACTCTGTTCCGGGCTCTGCATTGGAACACGGACGCTTGGAGGCTCGCCTATCACCGAGTCGCCCTACGTCCGCGGCTCGGGTGGCATTCACTTCCTAGGTGTCCTGAACCAGCCGAGCCCGAGCCTGGGGCCTGGAGCGCATGGTTCCGTTCCCTTTCTTCCCCCTGACACTTTGTCGGATCCTGCTCTGGTTTTTAACTTTGTCATGTCTGTCTACAACCCCTCGCCAGATTCCACTCCGGCTTTTAACTTTGTTATGTTCATTTTGGATTTATCACCCGGCTCTGGACCTTCGCCTGCACTAGACTTCCCTTTGGACTCCCTTTTGGACAGTTCGCCTGGACCACGCCCCCCGGAGCACCTTCGTCACACACCCCCCCCCCCCCACCGGTACCTCTACCAGCCCAGTTCCTCATCTCCCCACTGTGTGTGTTCACTCCCTTCCGGATTGTGTCATCTGCATAGGGTCCTGAAAGACACTTCGTAACAGTTAATGCTTTACAGAAAATAGAAAAGAAATGTTCAGGTACTGTGATTTAAAGGAAAGTATCAATTCAATATTTTGTACAAGTATTCACAAACCAAAGACAAATATACACAGTTACCAAAGATAAAAGAATGTCCATAAAATGTATGGTTTTCACAGAAATACAATCAGTCTTTGAAATTACAAAAAGGTGAAGGCTAGCAGTCTCTCAGTCTCCAGTATTGATAATATAAAGAGATGTAGACAACATTCTAAAACAATCTGACACAGAGGATGAAAAGAAAATTGGGTATTTGTAAAGAAATCAGGTGCAATGGTCTTGGAAAAAAAAAGCTATTGAAAAGATTTGAACTCGTGTAGAAAAAGCACTAAAAACTGCTAAAAACATAGACAAGATCTTTTAAAGAGTGAAAATGATAGATTATACTGATAAAACAACCTAATTCAAATCTAGACAGCTTGTACTAAAGTTTTGTAATGCATTATTGCGGAATTAAGTGGAGAACTGTGTATTTTGAACAATTAAGTTTCCTTTATTGAAATAAAGCAGTAGCAAATATAAAACAAGAACAGAAGAGAACAGTGTTATTAATTATTTTAATCTCAACATATTATACCTGTTCTTCAAAAACATAAAAAAGACAAACTTAAAAGGATTTAGCTCTTTAAACAATACTGAAGGTCAAGTCTTTGTTGTCTTCCAGTGCAAGTTTTTCCTAGGTTTTCCAAACTTTCTTTTCCAATTTTGTGCAAAATCTGTTTAACAATAGGATGTCTTTTAGACCATTGTTCTGGATTAATTTTGAACACTATTCACTATTCATTTTGACATACTGTATTTACTGTATGTGTAAGACCTCTTGTTAAAATATCACATAGTAGGCTTTGTGACTCACTTCACCAAATCCTCCCACAAATCTAGAAAAGAAAGACTATCCACCATATTTTAGGTAGTTACATGAGCTTCATATTGCATGTGAATCCACAAGCTCCAACACAAATGCAAATGATGGACAGCGCTGTTAACAGTATGTCCACAATCATAAAATGGTGTCCACCATCACAAAATCACTAGCAATCTCTAAATGCCTGACATATTATATGTATGTGTAAGTAGCTTGTCCAAATTTGTCGTTGATAGAATTTAAATTGAGAGAGTTCATCCTAAAACTAGTAGAAAAATATCAAATTTAACTTTTAAAAAGATATTGCAGACCTCAGAATACTTCAAAGAATAGTGACAAGATTAGTTCTTTGATGAAAATGAATGTGATATACCGACATGGTAAGGATTGAATATTTCAAGATTATTTATTCAGGTTTTCAACATGCGCAAATGTATTTCTGAATTCAAAGCAAAACATTTTTCCAAACTCAGCAAAAAGTCAACAACATGTATTTCAGACTGAATATAGGAAGTACTGTACTTTCTCACATGAAGGGACTTGGGAGCCTAAATCTCAGTTTTGTTAAAGTTGAGTTTCTGGAATCATACTAAAAGCACATTGATGAGATTTTGTGATGGAGTAGCTACAAGAAATCAAACAAAGTGGTCTAGATGTCCTCTACGTTCCATATACTCTCCTCAAGTAAAGTGGCTTCCCCACTTACACTTGAAAAATAAGCTGATAAAAACTGGATTGTAACACTCTGTATGATTGCTCATTATTTTTGTTGTGCCCTTGTTTTTCAAACAATGTCTTGACCTCTTGCACAAACAATTTGAGTAAATTCACCCACAAAGCGATATTCTAATCCAACTAGATAGAAAAGGAATCGAATAATTAAGAGATGATACTGGCAGGTTTCAAAATCATAACAATGCCATCTAAACACTTGACAGCTATAATTTCACTTGCTCTAAACTTATTTTACAGCACACCGCTGACCTCTGATGCATTTTGCTCTTACCTGTACCTTTCCTGGTCAGTTCCAAACACTTAAATGAGTCATTAAGCGAAGTAAAGAAGACAGCCACAGCAGCAAAGAGTTAATCTGGAATTAATTTCTTCTACAAACCCCTATCAATGTCACACTGCATTTATGCAGCATGCAGATAGAATTTAGTTCACAGTTGGAAACTAATTACAGTCAAACTGCCAAAAAATTGCATATTAAGATTTGGTACTGTGAGACCCATGATACATTACTGCATTGCTTCATTGTTCAAATGTTCTGCTTTTCATTATTATTATAATTTGGGAACTTAATTAAACTGATTTATAATGTTTCACTGTCAGATATTATTAATGATCTATGAGGACTGATATTCTGATGAGGAATTTGTAGCCAGACAGGGAATGGATTGCTTACCTAATCTTTTCATTCTCATTTTCTTTTTGGCAAGCTAGGAAGGCACTTGCGCCTTGATAAGAAGTGGAGAAGAACTAAACGCTTAAGGAAATGTGGTCAGGTTAAATGAGATATTAAATCCTGAATGTCTCTTGACTGTGTCAGCTGTTTGAAATGAAAGGAGGGGTGTTTTAATCAATTTTAGCTCTGGACTTGTGATTGCACAGAACACAACATCAGAAAGTAGTAGTCTCTGCTGCAGTCTTCACACCATTTTGGAATTACAGTATGCCTTTCACTACAGTTATATGATTGAATATGTCCCCTGTATTAAGGAGCTATTATACTTTATGCAATTGGTCTCTAAATTACATACATCAAAAGCCAAAAGGTGAAGGGCTATGTAAATAATGGGGTGCAAATCTTTTTTTTTTCACAGAACTATGTGCGATCAACAGTTACAGCAGTTAAACATATATGCACTCTAAGCTAGTCTGCATACTCTTTCATAATTAATAGTCTTTAATAATTCATCATTTTTATGCAGATACTTACAACATTACCCTTTTCAGTTAAGCCATTAACTTACAGTAGATGTTTCTGTAATCTCAGTGAAAGATGTGATTCTGATTTACAGTCTTGACGTCATTTCTCAAGCAGATCTTAGGTGGCCATATTTTAGACCAGTATGCTCTTCTGCATACCAAATGGAAAGTAAAGAAAATAAGTCCATCGATAAATGTCTACTGTAAAATTATATGGAGTTCTTAGCTGAAATTCTGGAAGCATGACGGCTTACTTTATCCCAAGCTGTTATAAGTCATAACTCATTTTCTGAAAGCTTTATATACCATAAGTAAACTCTTACATTCTTCTTATCCCTTCTTTAGCCCATCTCCACCTGAGCAGCTGCCTCTTGGTTTTCTCCTCACCCTGCAGGTGGTACCAGCCTTCTCGTCCTATGGACAGGGGACTGGCCTTCAGTCAAGCAGGTTAAGCTAAATCTCACTATACCTACATACAGTTTGCACTCATATACATCCTCAAACACATCTAATTGGTGTCATTATTCCTCATGAAAATATACCTACCAATCCTTGATCTTCCATGGAAATATTTTTGTTATTTTATTTATTATAATACAGGGTTAGTCAAAATGTTGTCGTCAAGTATAAATGCCAATTATTTGACTAATTTGTTTGTTTTCTCCTCCACAGATGGCGCTGCAGTCATACAGTATCCACAATGGCATTGCCTGTGGAGAAATCATTTTGTGCTCTCTGTTATCATGAAACAAAATAAAGCGTTTCTATGCAGCAATCGTTCCAAACTAAAGTTCACAAACATCCACCAACACGAGACTCCATCCTTAAGTGGTACAGGCAGTTTGTGGAGTGTGGATGCATCTGCAAGGGCAAAAGCATAGGTTGTCCTAGCGCTTTGATATTTATGCTTTAGTTTGAAACCTTTTTTTGTCAGAGTAAGCCTTGTAATTAATTCATAATAAACTGTCAAAGTTGTCGAGAGCATTTCGACTAACCCTGTATATGTGAACAACTGTCAGTTTCTGAAACAGTAATAGTGACAGGGTTAATGTAGTACACTTACATTCTTTGGGATTACTAATATTTTTGCATTCCTGAATATACAGTATACTGTACAGTAGTCACTCTCTTCTGGTATTTTCTGGGCACATTGTTAGGAAGGCGTCTCTTAAATGAAGTACCAGCTGTCCATGAAGGTTTTTATAGGCAAGGTGTTAAACTGGGGAGTCTGTTTATGTTGTTTGATAAACCAGGTGAGGGAACTTATATGTTATCAAATTTCTCTCTCTTTCTGAAAAGGATGAGAATAAGTGAAGATGAAAAGTTTTACTTTATCAGTTTTACTTTGCCAGAGGACACAGATGTGTAATGCTCTATGACTGGATTCACCTCTACATTTTCTGAGAATTACCGGGAAAATATCAAGGGAAAATACTTTTTAACCCAGTGGTGTTTTTAGTATAGACAAGAATCCGTGCATGAAAAGAAATACACTTTTGAAATAAAAGAAGTACTTGAACACACAAACCGAAACAGGTTGAGACGAGATTTTAAACATCAAGATTAACATAATGTGTATTCTTATCATATTTTTACAATGGGAAGGACTGGTTATCGGGACGAGAAGAAAAACTGCCAGAGGAAAATCATTTTCAGGAGAAGGTTAAAAAATGCAGTTTAAATCTCGAGTGTTTCTACAAAATATTTACGAACAACACCATCAATATATGAACCTTTTAGAATATATCTTAAAAATAAATGTATGACATATGTATTTACTCCAGTCGTTTACTAATCAACATCCAGTCTAGATGAACTGGGCATATGTTTGATTCTTTTGAAGTTTAATTATGACCAAATGCTAAATAAACACATTTTTCATAATAAAACATTTACTTCCGTGTTTCCTTATCTTGTTTATCATTTCTGCTCAGTACCAATCTGTGTATTTTTATGTTTCTTGTAATCTATTCATGTTTTCTTTTACATTTAATTTGCATAAAACGTCAAGACTAAATATTACTTACAACTTACAGCTTAAGAAGTAATCTGTTTTATAACAAACTCTCAAAGCAATCTAATTTCAAACCTGCCTTTATTACTACCACTGCACATAAAATCTTGCAAAAAAAGTTTGGTTTGAATCCATAACATATGTGAAGGTGAATACAGAGGAATTCTGCACATATACACATGCATACAGAATAAAATGGAATTGTGATGGAATGGACAAATTATTACATTAATTTTCTGTATTTTGTGGTATATTATAGTAGATGATTTTCCGAGATTAAAAATAAAAATATAAAGCTTTCCTATTTCATAAACATTTTATTAATTTTACAGTTTTCAAAATACAGGAAACACACAGACATACAAACCTTGCCCTTCTGTGATGTTCGCATGAGTTTTCTATCAAAGTATCTTCAACATTATGTTTGACATACATTGCAGAAGTGCAGTTAAGAACCGAGTATACTGTATAAGCACCTGCATTCCACATCTCCTGATGGAGCCCTGCGGTGCGAGCTAGTGTTTCCATGGCAGCTGGGCATACCTCTACTCACCTGTCAAGTCAGTGTCGGTTGCCATGGAAATGCAATCAGACAGGAGATCTTTACCACCTGGAGTTATTTGTGACCACACTCTCTTCAGATGGTTCACCTAGAGGACTCGTCGTTCCACCTCGCATTCCAGTACTGTTCCTAATTAGTCAATTAACCTCAGCCTATTAAGGCTGCTTTACACACATCTCCGTGCTCAGTATTGGGTTTATCCTGGCTAGAGTTACTCATTCTAAACCTCTGTGACTCTCTATTTGGATATTGACTTCCTGACCCTGGTTTGTCTCCCGACTACGTCTCCTGGTTTCGGTCTTGGCTTTCTACTGTTTGTTCTGGTTTCGACTCTCGGCTTCCTCACGGTTTACGGCTTCACTTCTATTTTGGTACTTCTGCCCAGCTCGACTACCTACAGTTTACGGACCTTGGCTTGCTCACTCGACAACATCTCTGGATATTGTTCAGGATTCTGCATAGGGTCCACACTACTTATCAATAATACAGAAATTGTAAGTGTATACTCAAACTAAGATGGGCCAGGTTAAAATGATGCCAGAGGAGGAAATGTGGGGATTTCCAACCAAGTGTCAACATCATTTTAGAGGTTCTGAGGTGATGCCAACCTGCCAGATTAATTTCAGCTTCTGTGAAAGTCCAAGTTTGAAGTCATCATTTAGCAAGTTCAACAGGTGACAACAAGGAATACTCTTGTTCAGAAAAGTGTACATACAAGAATAAATCTACCTTGAAAATGTTGTCTCATCTTCCTGAAACAGATGTAAAAGTATCTATAGTATAAAGGGGCATATGCACTTTGAAAAAAATATTAAAAAACAATGGCAGTGATATTTTTGGATACCAGAAGATTGTCAACCATTACCAACAACTGGAAAAGCACTATAAACACAACACAATGCTGGAAACATATTTAATTTAAATGGATCAACCTGACCCCTGGTTCATGTTAGGCATTTATACAGTAAGTTGACTCACACCAGTGCCTGTTGACAATCTACAATGTCATTGCATTACCCAGTGACATCTTGACTGATTGCCTTAGCAATCACAGATATTCAGGATGTGAGGTTATCTGCAGTAAATGTGACTCCAAATGTTGTATCTAGAGAAAGGTGCAAACAAAGCAAATAAAAATGAGTCACAATTTTCTCATTGAATCTGCATTTCTGCATTGAATTCAGGTCCTCTACCTATTGACAGCCATGCGATTTCATTGCTTGTCCAAATTTAAATATTATTGCTAATTAAAGAAATAGTGACATGTTGGAATAGCAGAAAGTGAAGAACTAAAAAAAATTACCTCCTTAGGCAAACATGTTATTTATACCCAAATTACTTTCTAATGTTTGACACCAATGAAATTGTTAATTAGGGAGATTCAGATTTTAGGATTGTTTAAGGGATTTGATGTGCATCCACCTCCCCCTCCATACAAATTTAGACATCACTGATTACTGTATAGCTTATTCCAGCCCCCACTAGGAGGAGGAAAAAGAATCGTTGAGCTATAAAAATGAACACATAACGTCAGTGCTGTCTGCAGTAGTGAAGGTCTTAGCTGACTCCAAACAGCAAGAAAAAAACATTAGTGAAGATCAAGATATTTACCTTTGTTCACACAGAGCAAGGCTTCTTTTAAGTCAAACAAATCCAGACAGCCCCCAGAGTGGAAAGATACGTGCAGAATGAGTGGTAACTGAAGGCAATCAAGAAATTATTCCTTATTATTGATTTCAATCAAATAAAATCAAATGAAAGATCCATACTGTATAAATCAGTATAAAAGTAATGAAATTCCTTATTAATTAACTTTCTGTCTGAGATTATGTCCCTGTACCCGCAATAGTAGGCATATTTTAAAAACTATTATTATTACACAGTTTCAAGGCTAAAATACGCCAAGGCGTACTGAATTGAAAATAATTATTCTGTCTAGCTACAGTTTAAGGATAAGAAACTTTGCATGCAACCCGAGTACAAAATAAAGGTCTTTCTTTGAAAAAAGAGAAATCACTTTCAGAGTAGACCTATCTATGCTCAAGCAGCGCTAGTTTAAGTTCAGAGTCTTTTATTTTGCGTAATCAAATCCTGTTCAAGATTGTTGGCAAACAACATGGTAGCACTACTATAAAAAAATAATCTGCTGTTTAGAATACAGGGACCATCTACTGCACCACAATTTAAGTGTTACAGTGCAGCACTGACCCGGGGAATGCAGTGGCTGTGAGACAGGCTGAGGAAACCAATCACAAGGTCCGGGTGAAAGCAACCAGACAGGTGGGGAGGATGATGCACTGAACAGCCAAGCAGAGCAGAGGATGTGCTGTACCCACTGAGAATGGTTGTGCAGCATGCTGAATACAGGAGGAGACTCAGGCTCATGGTCATATCCAGGCACAGAGTTGAGTCCACAGGGTTGGGCTGTTTCAGGTGGAATGCTGAATCAGCTTTGACAGGCAAGATCATGTAAGAAGCACTCTAAGACTCTCAGGGCAATAACCCTATGGCAGAATGCCAGACAGAGGTCAGGCTTAATGGGTGGATCTGTGGCTAAGGATCAGCATCTGTGGCTGGAAAGTTGCTGGTTCGTATCCTGTGGCCAGCAGAGGAATCCTGCTCCGTTGGGCCCCTGAGCAAGGCACTTAACCCCAACTGCTCCAGGGGCGCCGTATAAATAGTTGACCCTGCACTCTGACCCCAAGCTTCTCTCCCTGTCTGTGTGTCTCATGGAGAGCAAGTTGGGGTTTGTAAAAAGACGAATTCCTAATAGAAGAAATTGTATATGGCCAATAAAGTTTACTTATCTTAGTTATCGGGTGCTGATAAAGTAATTACCTGGGGGGCAGGTGACACAGACAGCCTTCCCGATCATGTTCTCACAGCACCGGGAGGTATTTCAGTCCATGTGCAAATGTGGCTGTTTGCCATGGTGTTAATTCACCATGAAGAAATTCACCAGGACTGGTCTGGAAACAACAGCATGACAGCCACAACAATTCATTCTGTAACAGAGTAATGTTGAAATGCCAACATGTGGCTTTTGTCGGTAGTGTCAGAAAAATAATGACAGATAACTGATGGTCTGAGACAGTTATTTAAAGAATATTAACATCCCTCAATCGATAGATCTTCAGTCCTCACTTGAGATAAGGTAGATTGGAATAATAAAATAAAATCAGTTCTAGAGAAAGATTTATGCCTGGAGGAAAAGTATTTGGCAGAAGGTAACTTGCCAAATGTCAAGTGGAGTGAGTTCAGTTTAGGAGAGAAGAGGAGGCAGCATTTTGTGATTACATGCAGCCTACTTGACCTGTCAAGAGCAATAATAACAACTGTGCAGATGGGACATAAACTGATCAAAGAGAATTGAGTATAGTTAACTAAGAGTTACAGTGTAGCAGGATTTATGAATCTGGTGTCATAATGTGTGTGAAAGAGGAAGTAACCACATTACTTTTTTTAGTAAATTTAGAGACATTGTACTGTCCCAGATATTTTCTTTCTGTGCACACAAAAAACACTTTTTATTCAAATTTACCCTACATTTCAGGATTATGAATCAAAATTAATCATAAGTCCTATGCTTTGTGTTACATACAGTAATACTAATATCAGTTCAATAAGGTAACATAACTATTCTAAAAAGTACAGAATGCTGTTAGCACAGTGTTAGTATTCTAAACTCATTCATTAGCAAATACTGCAAGCTAAAAATTAATATTTAATATATATTATCACAAATAATGTATGTATAATCAATAGCTTATTTAATATAATTTATTTATTGTTTTTAATAATTAAAATTAATTATCAAACTATTAGTATGAGATATACAGAAGTGTATATTATATTAAACCCAATATGCAAGCTCCTGTACTTCCACTATATACAGTACATCAAGTTGTCTTTTTCCTGAACATACCCAGTGCAATAATAAATACAGTAGGTCATAAATCTGTAAGAGGTATTAAAATGCTGGACACATGACACACTTCAAGACATTTAGATTGTAAAAGCACTGTTTATGTGGATCACATCTACATAAATCAAATTGAATGTAATTTAATTAGCTCAAAGAATGTTTTTAATGTTAGAATTTAAGAAAACCCCTCACAATTTCCAGCTACAACCTGTTAAATATTTGGGTAATTCACTTGCTACCATCCTACTTAAAAAATTGCCACTTGAAGGAAAATCATGGCAAGCATAAAATATTGATATTTTTCTTACCAGTCTGCAATTATTATCATAGCCTTAATTAGTGTTTTTCTTTAGGAATAATTATTGTACATGTTTATTAAACAAGGGATTTGCTCCACTTCAGAGAACAGAAACATGGTTGCATTAACTACAAAACACTTAAGACATTTATTTCCTTATTTCAAACATAATTTCAATGACCTGGAGTACAGCCACTCAAATGCATTTTGTAAATAAGCATTTCAATTACCATAGAGTTACTGCCATGAAACTCTCATAGAATTTTAAATTGATAACTCTTTCAGGTTGGTATTGGATAACAGTGTATTGAATAATATGGATGTATTATTTATGGCAACTACCTGTATTTTGAAATGCATCCAAGTTACATTTTTATTCAAACAACTTTGCTCTGGTTAAAGTTTGCTGTTTAACCTTACAGTTTAGGCCTATATTTTAATGCAGGTCCAGATTTCCATGTTTAAAGACATTCTTTGAAGATACTGATGTCATGGCCCTCCCTCAGTGAAGCCGCAGGTTGTATGCAGCTGTAGTGGCTGCGGGCCACGCCTCCTCCCTCCTGCGTGCCCTATACCAGTTGCTGAAGAGATAATATACTCATAGCACCTGGAGGCAATGAGAAATCGGTCTGCTGTGAAATCATTGGTTATTTACTGTAAGTCATGTTAAGTTTCTCCTTAACAATCCGGCATTGGGTTGTTCAGTTCTTGCCCTACCCTGCCCTACACTTACAGACTACCAGCCAGCCTTTTCCCAGCAAAGTTCTCACTGCCTTTCTCCCATTTCCAGTCTATCTATTTGTTTTCAGTCCACTCCTGTTTCCTTGCCTATCTGGACCTAAAATATCCTGACCCGACTGTACTCCATCTGGGGAACATGTCTTTTGCTGTGCTGTCCTCTACCGCTCTAGTTTGTTCTGTGCCACAGGCTATTTGACTGTTAGCAGCACCCTGTGGGGCTGTGGCTGTGGTGCAGCGGCTGCCTGCTGTCAGTGTGCACACTTCTGTTCCCCTGGCACCCACGTCACACTGGAATTGGCCCACAGTGGCCGTGAGGTGCTCCTGGTTCCCTGGTGCCTTTGTTGCACTGCATTTTAAGAGCAAGTCTTTCCTCTTTAGGGTACATTTTATGAATAGGGAGATAGACTCCCATTTATTTTGTGGCATCCAGTTTTTCAGAGAGAGCGATTTAACTGCAGATTGTATTCCATTTTTTTTAGAAAGCAGCTTATGTCCTACTTGGCCTCTGTAGGCATTTCTAAGAGTCTGGGGTTTTCTGGGTGATAAGGATGTTAGGTCTCTGACACACCTTGTCTGTACATACTGTAAATATAGTAACTTGTGTGTTGTATGTTTTGTTGTACGTAACGTAGTGTTTATATTGCCATTGTTAATACATATTTGTTTCATCAAGTGTGCCTAAATTATTATCTGTTCACCAAAGCTGTGCCAGAAAACAAAGAATTCACATGCTTCTAATGATGCCAGCCACTTGGGTGATTCTGAAGAAATTCTGATGACCTTTATCCTCAGAAGGGTGACCAGCTACAGTATACACTATTAAAAGTGATACTTGACCTTCGTTGTTCTATTTCAGGTGTGACAATTTGATTTGTGGCTTTGTTTCTAATGAGCACACAATAATGTGTGCATCAAAGAGACCTTGGTGAATGTCACCCCAAATTGGCAGACAGGATTTACACATAGAAAGCTTGACAAGCACCAGACAGTAAAGTGTCTAATAGCATAAATGTGACAGGAGAAGGAGGTAACAATAAAGAAATCCTCATGGGAGAAATAAACTATGAAATTGATCATTTTAGAACAGGAGGAAAATCCAGATGTTGATGAAATTATCAAATGAAAATGATGAGGTTAGTGTGAACTTTATGGAACAAACTGAAAAATTTTATTAGACTCATCTTAACATTGTGTTGATACTCCAAACAAAGTACATGTGTGAATGTATACCTAAGAATTAGGTTAATGGGGAGCTTTGAAAAGATTACAGAACACACACATTACACAAATTAAGTTGCATTGTTGTAATTAGAATGAGAGTTGAAGCTCATGTCATCCATCCATTTTCTAACCTTTTACAGGTTTCCAGCAAGCAACAAGCACAAGGCAGGTTACATCCTGGATTGGATACCAGTCCATCACAGGGCAAATAAAAACATATCTTCACACCACGGCCATTTTTTCCTAGAAGCCAATTAACCTACTAATATGTCTTTAGACGGTGGGAGGAACCTGGAACACCCAGAAGAAACTCATGCTAACATGGAGAAAACAGTGTACAAAGTCCACACCGATAACACCCCAGGAATTGACCCAGGGCCTCAGTGTAACACAACAGTATTGCTAACCAATTCACAACCATTCCACCCAGGTTCACATCATGTATTGGCATTTGCTTACTTTAATAAGAAAGAGATTTTTCAAATTGGCTTCAAAACAGCAGAATGGAGTAATAGAAACCATGAAAGCCCAGGCTGTGAATGTATTCAATTCTAACTTGACAGCACTCTTTGTTACAGCAAAGCCTTATTTGACTTGATTTTCACCATCAATTTAGGAAAAGAAAACTGTTTTTTTTATATACAAACAACTATATACTGCAAGTGTATTTTCTAAAATTGCTGGTGCAACAAAACCAGGGGGGTTCAGTTCAGTGCATGAGGAGGTTGACCATTGGCAGCTTTGGCTATTATGAGAGGAGTATGCGTTCCTGTAAGCCACATAGGGCTTCTCAGGGTTGTCTGTGCTGGTTACAACTCAGTTACTGCACATTATGTACAGATTCCTACGAGTGATGAAAGGGTTCATTTGGTAGCCAGGTTATATTACACTTAGAGAAGCAGGGAGGACTCACTATATAGGGAACACTTGTGAATGCAAAGCAGTTAAGTGCTGCAGTGGACATTTAATTTGGGTTTTCAATCTAAAATAAAAATATATTTCTGTCTGGCCTTTGAGTTGGCTATAGGCTTTGGGAAATCCAGAATATATCATGACTTTCATACACAGATTAATTTATTTTATATTTTTATTCATGAATCTAGCCTTCTTCCCCTAAATAGCTTCTTTCTTCATAATCAAATCTAAAAGCTGTGTGATTGCGTTAACCTTTAATCAATGTCTAGAAAGGCTTGGCATTTGCCCTGAGATAAAGCAAGATATATGTTTTCTCAGACAAAAAGGAGACAGGAAATAGAGGCTATTTTCATGTCAACAAAATTATAGAGAGATAAAATATATACAAATCTAGTAATAAAACCTGGGTTTAAGGGACAATATTCAGAAATCAAATGATCAAAGAAAATATAAAATCAGATATGGACAATATAAAAAATATTTTATCATATATGTGCTTAATATACACAAAATAAACTTTATTCTGAAAAACTTTCTAGCCATCACCAAAAGTGACCAAAATCTAGAAACTGGGAGATCCATCGGAGACACAGACGGTTAAAAACAGGAACAGGGAACTGGGACCAGGAACACAAAAAGTTAAAAGCATAATGGAGCAAGGTGCTCTGAGCCCCGGACACAGAGGTCCGGACACCATGATGAAGCCTGTGCCCCCGGGACACTCTTGTGCCCAGTGGTAGGCAGGCTTCCAGGTGTCTGTCTTCCAAAGCTGAACCCGGAACTGCGGCGACTCCGGGCTTAAATAATGGAAAGGGAATGAAACACAGCTGACACTAATAAAACTAAGAATAATACGGAAAAGGTAGGAGCGCCCTTTAGAGGAGGGATGACGACCGTGGCAGTATTCAATTAATTGAATTGGTCCAAATCTGCATTACTGTCATTAAACTCTGTCATAGAGAAAGCAGTTCTGATTCCACCTGTGCCACTGATCGGACATTTTAATTACTATACCATGGTGTTGCACAGTAAGCAATTTTTAATAACATTTGTAAGTAGGTACATTTCCCTAATTCTCCTCAAACTCATGTCTCCATAATAATAATAAATGCATTTCCGATCTTTATTTATTTTAAGTCCCATGATTTTTCCTTATGTTATTTGTATAAATTGCATTGCAGAGTGACAATGTATATTAAATTTTCCACTATCCGTCCACTCTGAACAGTCTACGGGACATCAGACTTTTCAACATTTTCCTTTTTATTTTTACATTATTGCTCTGTGTCCATTATCTATTTTGTTGAACCCTGACACTATCCTGTATCTTGGCAAACATTTAAAGAAAATCTGGTGTCTCCATATACAGAAGACTTCAAAATCAAATGTACAGTATAATATGGTTATTCTCTTAGATGTTGTAGAAGTGTTTTGGCCCCCTAATTACACAATTAAATAAGGCTATACACATGTCTTCATTCTGCAACGTGAGGCTGTGATGTTCTTAATGAAGTTACAGTATCCTTACACCCGGTGCTTAATCTGTATGATGTCAGGGGTAAAATCAAAGGGTTGGTCTCTTGCATTTATGTCCTTCTATAACAAGCTTTCATATAAACACCCAGCAGCACTTAATAAAAGGGACTTGAAAATTTAGGTAAGGCAATATTCTGGGAAAATATCTGGAATTAAAGAAACTGCCTTCAAAAATTCTAACCATCAAAATGACCATATATATTTCCTGCACAGAGTGTATTTGAGCCCTTGTTGATGGTATCTTATGAAATCAGTTATATAATTTAAAAAAAACTTAATGTAAAGATGTGAAGAATCACCATACTGTATCTTCACATCTTCAGATGTAAAGGTATGAACAAACTCAATTGATAGAGGAAATGTTTGCTTTGATTTTATTGTTAATTTTTCTCATCAGAATATCCCTTCTTGTTAGTTATCACACTCCAGGAGTTCGGTCACACGTTTTCCATAGTTTAGTAATCCATTGTCATCACCTCTTTCCTAGCCATCTTCCACAGCATATTTTGTTATTGGTTATATCATTCTTCTTCACTTACCTGTCAAATTCATCTCATAAGCTTTCAAAAGGTTCCACATCAAGTAATTTTGATAGATGTGGCTTTCTATCTGTCAAGTCTGGACATAGAGAATTTGGAGCATAGTTATAATAGCATTGTGAAAGCAATTCTGCCTCCCTTTAATCACTCCTACACAATCAACCAGGACATTTACTCATTTTTCATCCATTTCTGAATCTTCACAAATTGTTTGCCCTCCCTTATGAGGACCTTAACTACAGATCTCTATGCAAACCCACTTTCCATTCACACTACCATTCTGTCCTCTATTATGTTACTCATGCTACTGTAGGTCACATATGACATAAATCAGCTGAATATTTTTCAGCAGTCATATAAAGATACTTTCCAAATGCCTCTTGATTTTTTTTAATGACAACCAATTGCTATGAGAAGGTTCAAGATGTATAGTATATTTTCCTTAACTTGAACTTGAACTTGAACTTGAACTTTATTGCCATATGTAACCGGTACTGGTACAATGGAATTCTTACTTACAGAAAGTCTCTCGATTGTAAAACAAGTGTAAAAAACAAAACAAAGTGCAAACAGTGCATCAAGACAATATACAAAAAAACAGTAGACAATGTACAAGTAAACATGTAGACAGTTTGAATGTAAACAATACAGACGTGTAAACAATGACTGGAGATGTGCAATAGATAAGAAATCATAATGAAGTAGATGGTGATGGTGTAGGTGTGGTCCGAGGGGGATGGCTAAATGTGTTCGCCAATCTCACTGCTTGTGGATAGAAGCTGTTGAAGAATCTAGTGGTAAGTGTCCGTATGCTCTTATATCTCTTGCCTGAGGGCAGTGGGGTGAAGAGCTCATGCCCGGGGTGGTGACTGTCCTCTGTGATGGCCAGAATTCTACCACGGCAGCGGTCCTCATAGAGCTGTTTAATCTCGGTGAGACCGCAGCCGATGATCTTCTGGGCCATATTGACCATTCTCTGCAGTGCCTTTCTTTCTCGCGAAGAGGTGTTGCCATACCACACGGTGATCCCGTTGGTGAGGATGCTCTCGATGGTGCAGCGGTAGAAGTTCACCAACACATGTATTGGCATCCCCCATCGCTTGAGGCACCTCAAGAAATAAAGGCGCTGCTGAGCCTTCTTCATGATAGAGTCAGTGTTCACAGTCCAGGTTAGATCTTTAGAGATGTGAATTCCCAAAAACCTAAAGCTGGTGACTGTTTCCACTTCCATTCCATCAATACTGAGTGGGCTGTGAGTGTATGGCCTGTGTCTCCGAAAGTCCACTATTAGCTCTTTCGTTTTCTTTATGTTCAAGTCCAGGTTATTGCTATGACACCAAAACTAAGCATTCAGCCCTTTTGAGGTTATATGTTGTATTAAAACCCCTTGCATATTGTACATTGTGTTCAGAACATTTTAGGACCCAATTTGAACTTCTGGAACATCTGAGGACATTGGCATAATTCTAGATAGCTTAAAATTCTGTTTTACTATATTATATAATAATGAACAACTTGATTTAGTGAACTCGTCTTGCCAAAATCACATACTTTTTATTTTATGAAATAGTGTAAGGTGTACACATTTTGTCACCAAAAACTTGATCTATTTAAGATAAGAAATACTCCTTGATTTTATCCCTGTAAGCACTGGCTGCCAGAGATTTGAAATACAGTTGCTGAATGTTTCATCACCTGTTCTTATCTAGGAATCTGTGGTGTACTCCTGTCTATGTATAGTATTTGTTTATTTAAAGTCAAGGGCTTCATTCCTCGGTTTTTGAGCCTTGAAATCTCTGGAATTCAACCGCTTTGCAGAAAAGCTTATCTTGGACATAATTCAGGCTCTGTTCAAAAGCTTACAGTTTTTGATTGTGTGTTAAGCACTCTGGATAGACCTATTTCCCACAATTTAAAAGATGTTAATCGTGTTACCATGCTCTTTTTTATTCTGAACTATAAAGTGGATGAATAGAGATTTTTTTCAAACACATCAAAGCATAGCAAAGAACTATCTTAATATGTAATCTTAATGCTCTTTAAATTGTTTTCATCAAAGGCAAGCAAGCTTAATTCTGAAACTAAAAATTCATAACTGTGTTTCCCTGAACTATCAAGTTTTTTTTTCAAAAATAGCTTGGTAAGAAACAAGGCTGGTTTTCAAGGCTGAAAAAAACTTTGAATACATTGGAATAATCTGATTTTCACTCTCCACAGTAAGTTCAGTGAAAATCTACTGGCATTGTAATTTATTGGCTTAAGCTAATGTTGGCATGTAATTACAAATGTACGTATTTTTAAAGTATTTTTAATCAAACTGTGAATGCTGAAACTAAACACTTCTGTGAGTCAAAGAAGTTAAATGTCAGCAAAGAATAATTAAAAACTAAAATATATTAATTGCATGAGTGTTCATGTCACAATCGCTACTCCTCCTCTTAAGGGCGCTCCAGCCCTTCCTTGTTCTGCCCTGTTACCCTCACCTGTTCCTTATTCCAGCCCCTCTTCAGTTCTCCCTTAAAAGCCAGACGCAGACGTCATTTGACGCTCTTCATTGAATTTCGTTTTGTGAGAGCCCAGGTCCTGCTGTGTCTGGCTCCATTATGGTTTTAACTTTCTTCCCCCTCCCAGTCCTGACCCGGCTCCTGTTTTTAATCCCCTGGATTGATCGCCTGGCCATGGACTTATGCTCCTGTTTTGGTTTCCCGTTTGGACTTCGTCTTGGATTGTTCGCCCCGGAGTCACTTCCCCTGTACACCTGCACACCTAGGACACGCCCCCACCCCGTCTCCATACCTGTCTCCTGCATGACTTTTTCCTAGTGTTTCCTCACAATTCCGGATTGTGTCGTCTGCATAGGGCCCGGAAAGAACTGTTCATAACAGTTCATCCTTCGGAGTCAATATTTGGTAGAATATCCTTTGGCAGCAATTACAGCTGCAAGTGTTTGTACACTGGGGTGGTGCCATTTTCAACTATTATTCTTTACAACTTCTTACAGAAGTAAGATAAGTATTAATTTTTATAACTATGAGGTTCAGCTTTAACTAATGGTGTGGCCTGATCAACATATTTTGAAACCTTTACAAAATCTTCTCAAGAAATGGTTTAGCAATTTATAGATTCACAGAGGGCCATAAACTGTGGGCAATTACACAATCTGCATAATATCTGCCTAAACATTTAACTCCTAATTTTATAGGTATCATTCTATAGTAACAGCAGAATGGCAATATGTGAAAGCTAGGGTTTCTGCATAAAGAAAAATGGCTACTATTTCTTTTTCTTTATTGTCAAAATGTGGCCTGTAATTTTAAGTCCAACTTTTCAGAAAATGTATAAATTAACTGAAAACAGAGATGTTGTTTAACTCATGTAAGGTTTTCTGCATCACTACATACACAGGAACTTTCTTGGAAGCCATCCAAACTGCTTGCAGTTTTCTAGTCTTTTATG
This sequence comes from Atractosteus spatula, assembly GCF_055471065.1. NCBI lineage: Eukaryota > Metazoa > Chordata > Actinopteri > Semionotiformes > Lepisosteidae > Atractosteus > Atractosteus spatula. The sequence goes on from NC_142706.1 coordinate 39,214,031, forward strand.
ATTCACAATTCTTTTGATCACTTCTCTTTTTTAGCAGTGAATTTCTGCATTTGTGTCTTTAAATTATGAGGCCTAAAAGACACATAAAAATCAGAGAATAACTAACCAGACCACTTTTACTTCAAGACAACTGGGAGAAACGATCATATCTAAACGAGCATTTAAACAGCCATTTAAACTTTGCGCAATTACAAACCGTATAACATAACAAACCATAAACCTCTGAAAAAAAAAATTGATGTGTGAAGTCCTAGTGATTGTTTCAACTGCAATTTATGCCAGCAGTAACACAAAATAGCAAGGGAAGAGAAAAGTTTTTAATTATGATAATACGTTTTCCCAGCTACACCTTGTTGTATGTCACCAAGTGAATATTCAGTCAGTCACACGATAAATAAGTTATACAAAGTCCAATTTTTATTTGTGAAATAATCAATAGTTTTATTCCCCATAAAACAAAAGTGTGAAAAGGGAAATTGGCAGTTTTTGTTCTATGTCCAAAAAACAGAAATAAAGATTTACAGTGCATAACAAAATAAAACAAATTTGTGGATGCAATAAAGCTACATTTCTGTATTTCCTTTCTCAGAAATATTGTTATACAAAAACTAAACAAAACCTGACAATAAATAAATAGCTGTGCTAACAGAGTATAGACCTGGACACAGTTTTCTGTTTATATTTATTACCCTTTTTGCAGTTTGGACAGGCCGATGGATGAAAATGTGTTTTTGTGAAGTAAAGGCCTGGCATCACCTGAGAGAGTGCAATGGAGCTCCTGGTCCCAAGCCTCATTTCATAAATGGTTTCCTGTTCAAACTGGTCATTAAATACAACATGAGGCCAAGGTGGAAATGCTCTTGGGAAATAAAGTGTTTGTAAAAAAACTTCAGACTCCAAAGTTATTATGTAACCAGAAAGTAGAAAATATTGTTATTTTGGTATTTTTGCTTTAGGCTATCGAGATAGTAACAATTCTGCATGTTTTTCTGGCCTCTGAATGACACTCAGTTTTTGTGAACAATTCTGTCCAGAGTTTACTTGTACTGAATGCTTACTTGTAATTTCTTGTATATTCACACCTTGCTTATATGTAGTGTTTGTTTGAGATGTAAAAAACTGAGCAAGAAGAAGTTACCTTTGTAGAAGTCTGAGTGATTAAGCTGACATCATATTTTCTTTCAAACACTGTGTGGAAACAAAAAAGCAAACAATGACAGGATATATAGTTAAAATTACTGGATTTAAAATAAAAGGTGGTACAGTATGTTAAAATTAGGCGATGTATTAGTAAGCCTTTATTTAGACTCCTGTGTATACTTTACTTCTGGTCACCACATTACAAAAGAAAATGTTGTTGCTCTGGAAACAACCAAAAATAGTTATTAGATACTGTACTTTCCCAGAGTTAAATGAATGTAGTAAACTTGACAAACATAAAGCTAAAAGAACTGAACCTTTTTAGTGTTGAACAGAGAAGGTTTGTTTCTTGTATTCAAATTCCTCAAAAGAAATTGACAAAGTCAACCCAATGATTGCTTCAGAATCAGCAATGAATGTGAGGCAGAGGACACAAATGTAAATTTTAAAACTATGAACAGAAAGCCATTTTTATCCAAAGGCTTGTGGAAATCTGTATTAAATTATCTTGCCACTATCTTGTCAGTCAAAGTTGACACACTGGAAGAGCTCCTGAAGATCCCTTAGCTACTAGCCACAAGTCAAGCTACAGTAGATAGGCAAAATGGCCTTCTCTTGTTTGTCATTCTTATTTTCTACTGTTAAGCAGATTTTAATGGAGGTTGTTATCAGTGTGAGACAAGTAAGGCTTCAACAAAACTATCCAATTTTGAATGTGTTTTCCTTTAAAAAAATCAACAACATAAAACTTCCATCTTTATCAATTATTCAGGCAGAAAATGAATAATTCTACTATGCCATTTGCAACAGATGCACAGACTGCTAAAAACAGTATGTTCTAATTTAAAATTTACTGACCTAAGAATACATTACAGCTTGTTTTAAGGCATAGCTAGGGAAACCTGATTATACAGAATGAGAAAACGAAATTGGTCGTTAAAATGTTGTGTATTAGTTATTTGGAAAACTCTCTCTTTTCAATCTTATTGCTGCCTTGATTATTCAGCAATGATATATCCCACCAGTGACTAAATAAAGAACACTGAGGCTATCCGCAAATTGAATGAAACAAAATGTTAAATTGATTTCAAATTACAAAGAGAATGTATGCAGAATTAATAAATGTGCACCCATAGTATGGAAATGGAAAACTTTCATCTTCATGCTACTTTGCAATCTTCTTGAGCCTCAATGGGCTTTTCATTGAATATAAAATAATAGAACATTCATGATGACTTATCTATAGGTTGCCATATACAGTATCAGAGAACTAAGACTGGTTGTTTTTCTTTTTCATTAAGAGTGTTTAGTTCACTGAAATTATTCTCTTTTCCATAATGTATGTACTGCATGAATGAGCCCAATTGGCAATTCCATCCCACTTACTCTATTATAACTTTGCTTCTTATGTTTGTCAGATGTACTTTGAAAGGGGAATAAGCTGATTAGTTGTGTTATCTGTCGAGGTTTGAATAGAGAACTGTATCATTACGTGAGCTGCAAAGGAACGATTCCACTCTGGAAAATAGAAAGCAGTCGACATTAAGCTGTGGACCCCCTTCAGGCAAGAGGTACAATAGAAATGTGGCACTGAACAGGAATGTGGAGCACAAGGTGAGTAAGGTGGACATAAGAAACAGCAATCTGCGAAGCTGAGAAGAAGGATCCAAAGAAATGGAAATCTGGGAGATTCTATCTTGGCCAACTTATTCCACAGCAAGGTGAAACCAGTAAATTCAAAGTCCTCAACACAGTTTTTAAAAAGAGAAACATTTTCAGAGAGTTTTCTCACAATCACTGTCTCTGAACATACCACAGTGACCATCTGATTTAATTGCATGGTGCAACACATTGTGTGCAATTTTGTGTTCACTATTGTGTGCAGAAGGTAGAGCACTGACCAATTTTGTGACAGTCATATATAAATGACTATGTAATAGTCATATATAATATACTATTATAATATATATAACAGTATAATATTAAATGCACCTCTTCCTCAAATTTAAAAGTCACAGTGGTAAATGATATTGCATGTGATTAGTAATTATCTGGACCTAATAAATAAACAAGATTTGAAGCACTTACTGTACACGTACAATGTAAAACATGAAACAATTCATCATCAAGTAAAGATCATCTCTAAGTATTAACTTGAAAAAAACAGTTTGGTGAAAACAGATATTGAAATTAAGAGCAAGCCAGAGAAAACAAATGATTTTTTTAAACCATGACTGCTTAATGGGACTCTTCCGAAAACATTTTGGTGTAATCATTTCAGCACTGGCACAGTGCTACAGTACATAGTTGTGGTTTGACACAACTGGAATATGTTATTGCAAAGTAATTTGTAATAAGAAAAGAGGATTTTCCATAATTATGATCAACATATCTGCACCTGAAACATAAACAAGAAGATGGAGGGTTCCAGTCTATCAATAACTGCAAAGCTGGTCAGGCCACATAGTCACAGACTGTGATGTGTTTTGTGATTTGTGATCAAGAGATCTTCCATTTGAACACAGAATGTGGTGTAGGCACTCAGACTAATGAGAAACTAAGTCTTCCCTAATGCACTGCATTAACAAAATATATTGCTTGTAGAGAGAAAATTATGTCTCATTTTTCATAATCAATACCACAAACCAAGAGTGATTGTACATTGCACAAACTCAGCAACTGAGCAGTTTTCCATATACTGAAACTATCCTTTATAATCCCCAAATAATTGCTGTTTAACAATGGATTTTTGGATGATGAAAACCTTATCTAGAACTTTGAGACATTTTACATGGTTCACACTACATTAAACCTTTGCCTTATGATTCCATAATACAGTATGTTTTAAAATATATATATTTAAATCTGTAATCATTCAGTAAGCAACGATATATATAATTTCCATTATTATTATGATTCTCTACCAGTATAGAAACGATTATGATTTTTTGAATAACCTTAGAAATTACTTGAACGGTGGTGCTGTGGTTAGCATTGCTGTTTTGCTGTGCTTGAGGGCTGGGGTGCTGGAGTTGTACAGTTGTTGTATGTTCTCCCTATGTTTGACTGGATTTCTTCTTGGTTTTCTGGTTACCTCACGCAGTCCAAAGACATATGGCTTCTGGGAAAATTGGCCCTGGTGTGAGTGTCAAAGAGAGTTCTTTCCTGACCCTATGCAGACGACACAATCCAAGGTAGAGGGAGGAAACACTTGGAAAAAGGCGTGCAGGATACGGGAATGAAAACGGGGGGGTGTGTCCATGGAGTGCTGGTGGTCGGGGAAGGTGTGGCTGAGGCAAACGATCCAGGGATGAGTCAAATGGGAAATCCAAAACAGCGCAAAAAGTCCAAGGCCAGGCGATCCATCTGAGAATGACGATTAAAATCAGAACCGGGTCGGGACCGGCAGGGGGAACGGGAACAAGAACAGAAGCTAAAACCATAACGGAGCCAGGTGCATTCAGGTCCCAGGCTTGCATGATGTGGGAACCAATGCAGAGCCCGGACTAGCGTCAGCGTCTGGCTTTTAAGGGGGAACTGAAAAGGGGCTGGAACAGGGAACAGGTGCGGGAGATGAAACTAACAAGGAAGGGCTGGAGCGCCCTTAAGAGGAGGGGTTGCGATTGTGACAGTGAGTGTGTGTTTGTGTCTGCATGTGACCTGTGATGGACTGGCATCCCATCCAGAGTGTAACCAGCCTTGTACCCGTTGCTAGACTCTGGCTCCCCTGCAAGCATGAATTGGATGAAGTGTTTAGGAAATGGATGGATGGGTGGATTTTATTCTGCTTTTTTTCAGTAGTTTTTAAAAAACTGACATAAAAGAACAGCATTAAACATGTCACAGGTAACCACAGTGCAGTCACTGATCTTCCCTGGATCACGTTGTTCGGAAAAGTCAAAGGTGGATGGTACTTTGAATCAAAGAGGCTTACTAAGTGGGATAGTACAGTCACTAAAATATACTCATCTGATGTACAGTATAATGTATAAATGATTGTGAATTAGTATAACGCCAGAATGGTAGAAAACAGTTTATATTTATAGTTTGTAATGGGATACTAAAACCCAGGAAGAGGTTACAAATGTGTATGAGCTCCCATAGTGCTGATGAAAAATTCAGTGTTACAGAGCATCAGAAGGAAAATGTGTTTTCTGCAAATATTGAATCATGCAATGTGACTTTTTTGTATCAAGGTACTATTTTTCAATGAGAGATATTCTTTTTAAAAAAACAAGCTAAAACTGTGTACTCCGACATCATTCTGCAGCTTGCTTTGTTTTTTTTCCTCTTTGTACTCGACACAATCCGGGGATGAGTGAGAATACATGAGGAAGAAAGGCATGCAGGAAGCGGGGATGAAAACGGGGGGGCGTGTCCATGAAGTGCTGGTGGTCTGGAGAGGTGTGGCCGAGGCAAACAATCCAAAACAGAGTCCAATGCGAAATCCAGGAAAAGCAAAAGGTCCAAAGCCTTGTGGTCCATCCAAGACTGACGGTTAAAAACTGGAACCGGGTCGGAACCTGCAGGGGGAACAGGAACAGGAACAGAAACTTAAAAACATAACAGAGCCAGGCGATTACAGGTCCCGGGCTCGCACGATGTGGGAATCAATGCAGGGCCCCGAACTGAGTGGGTGTCTGGCTTTTAAGGGGGGCGGGAAGGAGGCTGGAACAAGGGGCAGGTGCACAAACTTAGGTCCGAAGTGAAAGAGCCGGAGCACCCTTATGGAGGAGGGACCACAATCTTGATAACCTATCTTTTGTTTCTTATCTGTCCCCATACCCTTTTCATAATCTCTCTACTCCTCCTCATCTACCAGACTTTCTGTTCTCTCCACGGTCCCACTTCCAGAGGATTTTCATTTTCCACCTTCATTCAGTGGTGGAATGTACTGTATTACTCACAGAATGGCTCAGTCCCCAACCACCATTCACCACCTAATAAAAACTGTTTAGACATTAATCATGATCTCTCACCTCTTAATTACATTCTTCAACTTGTCCTTCACTCTCAAGTGGGTGGTGTAATTTGATTATTGTTCCTATTCACTGTAGACATAGAACACATTCCATCAGGCAGTCTTCACTGCTGCTTGCTTAACTGCCTGCTGTCTAAGAGAGCTTACCTTTCTTTATTTTAGGAAATTCTGGTTTCCTTTTTTGTGGAATCCACAGGCTACAAACATTCTCTCCTGGTTGGGAATATGTTCTTAGAATAGGGAGATATATTTCCATTAACTTTTGGTTATCCGGGATTTGGAAAGGAAGATTGACCCCTGAATCATATTCTGTTTATTTAGGATGCTGATTCTTTCTATAGTTGTCCTGTTAAGGCATTAGATAGGATTACAGATTACAATGTTATCCCAGAGTAAGGTTTTTTGGGATCTTAAAAATGTAGGCCTTTTAGACAGCTTGTTTTGTAAATAGTGTAACTTTTAACGTTGTAATATTGTATGCCATTTAGTTTGCGTTATTGTGCTTGTTAGGAAATACCTGTTTGTTCACTTGCAGGTTTGTATGTAGTTCTAGCTTGTACTGATTTATTACTCTTTCACCAGAGCTGAGCCAGAGAATAAAGAGGTCAAGTGTCAGAACTCACATGCCTCAGATTATACCTACAGCCTTATTATAGTTTTTACATTTGGTTTATTATTTTATTATTTATGTAGTTCAAGTAGGAAGCTGATCCATTGGTACCCTTTTTTCCGACCGCCCAATCATTTCTTATCGCCGACCACCCAATCTATTGTGCGTAGACGTCTTGTTCACAGCTCCCTCGACCGCACTCGACAATCATCCCCACCAGGCACCTTCCCCTGCAACAGAACTCACTGCATCACCTGCAAATACATATCCAACACCACCCTCAATCAGGGCCCCTCAGGTCAATTCCAGATCACCCAGATGACATCCTGTATCTCCAGCAACATCATTTACTGTATCTCTTGTAAAAAATTCCCAGCTATCTACGTTGGGGAAACTGGAAGGAGACTAGGAGACCGCTTCAGAGAACATGTTAGGGCTGTGAAGATTAAAGATTTCTCCAAGCCTGTAGTTTTTCATTTCACCTCAGATGACCATGATCACACTGATCTCTGTCTCTGTTCTCAAAGAAGGGTTTCTCAACTCCCACAGCAGAAAGACAATAGAAATGAAGTTCATCCTGAAACTAGGTTCAAACCTTCCCCCTTCTCTCAATGACTGTCTTTTTTTCGTGTAATCTTCTCTGTTTTCATGCAGGTTTCGATTTCACACCTTCTCCACTTTGAACTTCCTGATGTGGCCTCTCTGCCTCTCCCCTCTCCCTCCTCCTGCACTTTTCCAGCTTTTGCTCTCCTATGCTATTTATTCTTTGCCATCTACCCTGTCTTTCTCACACCTGAAGAAGGCTCCACAGCCGAAACGTTGTGTTTCCTTTCTTTTCAGCATGGAATAAACCCGTTACCTGTTCCTTATTATTTACGTTATTTGGTTATTTATTTTAATTATTTTTTTATTTCCCACTTCATTTTCTTAACCACCCTATTTGAAACAATATATTGTATACAGTAGGTAAACTGGGATTATATCATATACTGTAGGGAAAGAAATTGTAAAGAATGTTCTTATGAAAAAGATTTTGATGTTTAACACATCTCTGATTCTTGACAATACAGAAAAGCAAAATTGCAAAAAACATTTTCAAATTCAATTAAATCAACCTTTTCACAGTTCTGGTCTATGGCTAGGAGTGCTAGCAAATTAAAGGCTGACATCAAGTGACACTTGGAATTTCCTATCAGTTGTTCAAAGTCTAATTATTAGTAGTAATTAGTAATTAGTAATTATTTGTTGAAATTTTTACCGGAATATTTTTTATCACTAAAATAATGTTGAATTATAATTATCTGCATCAGGGTAAACAGCCCTGACTGAACGTAGACAAACATAAAGTTGTCCTTTTGCAAAATTTCCTAAATTAATTTCTAACATATTTGTATATTTCTTTTTTTTTCTTATGAAGGGTCATAAGAGTCATACCACATCACACTTATCACATTCTTACAGGGTTTGACATACAGTACTTTATTCATACTTTAGATTCTTTGAAACAGTTACCTGTGTTTGACTGGGCTCAGAAAGAGAAAACAGAATCGTTTGTATTCAAACTTGCTCATGCGCAATGGTTTCACAAAGTCTGTTATTTCCTTTTCATTTTATGTCTTTTTCAAATATATTTTTTTAATAACTACTACAATTTATGTATTTTTATAAAACTCATGTCTATATGGGGACAGAATTCAAACTCTTTATTGATTAACTGCAAAGTACAAAAAGCAGCGTACTGAGAATGATCCCATTAGTACGCAGGTCCATATTAAATTCGATCCTCTACAATACTTTAACAGTTCTTATTAGTGATACTGAAAAAGTTTACCATTAATTACCAATTAAGAAATAATGTTTGATTCCAATAACCATTTTCTCTGTACTGATACAGTTTAAAGAAGACTAAAAAGAGAATCTGACCTTTTGATTAAATAATTGAATTAACTTTAATTTGCTTAACTTGAGCAATTAAAATCCTTGGTTTTTTAAAAAAGCCCTTAAATACTATTTCTAGCTTCATTGCTCCCCATGAAACAAACAACCCTGTTTTTAAATCTTTGCTTTTGAAGTCCAGCAGTTTATTGAGCTCCCTTACAGCAACACTAAGAAGATACTTGCTCAGAAATTCCTTTCCATATCAGCTGCTTTGTAAATGAAAAAAAAATCTTTCATCAGACAAAATATGGAGTTCAATCCTATATCTTTGGAAACAGTTTAGGCATACAAAATCAGTATTTTTACTAAATCATTATTCGTGAAGTGTCAAGAAGTGTCATTCTTGTCAGTGTATTTTCTTCAAAGTATCATTCTATCTTAGTTTGATTTCAGTATTTTTGCATGCGTGAAGAAAATCATGATCAATGTTGTACTCTTTTCCTATGTTATATTTTTTTTAACTTTCTTATCGTTTCAAATTACTTTCATGAGCTCTGTTCCATGTAGGTGAAGGGGCTCCATTTCCCAGTGTAAAGTGTTTTGAGAACTTTAGGAATGAAAATAAAAGGAATTACAGTGATTGGAGACTTAAGTTGCTGTAGGCAAAATGTCTCTCATTATTTTGCTTTATGTTCTCTTTCCTTTAGTTCTCTGACCCTTGCAGTGCCAGGATAGCAACTTGCTTTGTTTTCAGCAACACTTCCTTTCCAGTCCTCTTATTAATTCAGAACATAAATTTATTCTTCTGTGTGTCCATTGACGCTTTGTGTTTTAAAAATTGAATTTTGCCAAACTAGATTGAGTCTCAGCCATCACAGCCCTTGCTTCATAAGAGAATATGTAATATGTTTCTTGCAAATTTACAATACTCAGCTTTCTATTTACTCAAGAAATATGTGTGTGTGTGTGTGTGTGTGTGTGTGTGTGTGTGTGTGTGTGTTTAGATTAGCTACTTGAGGAGAATAGAATTAAACCCCAGCAATATACTGTACATCCATCCATTTTCTAAACCGCTTTATCCAGCACAGGGTTGTTAGGGAGTCAGATCCTAACCGAGAAAGCAAAGGGTGCAAGGTCCTCCTAAACAAGGCACCATTCCATCACAGGGAATACACAGACTCAAACACACACACTGAAACTAGGGCCAAATTTACCGAAGCCAATTAACCTACTGTACCTATATGTCTTAGACTGTGGAAATAATCCACACCGTGACCCTGAATTGAACAGGTGGTTATAGAAAGTGATGTGATGATGATTTTTGAAATGTCTTTTGCAGCCATATCACACAGCATGCCCCAGAACCCGAATCAGCCTGGTGTGAACTATTGTGCACAGTAGTATGTCCAAGGTTCCTGAATAGTTGATCTCAAAGATCAAGATTTTACCTCTCTGCTCTACTGATGACCTGGATTCCTATATTGCAGCATATTCTGCCTAATTAAAACTTCTTTCCTTCAGTTCCTAGAAACTACTGTACATGCTCACTCTGTAGCAATCTAACATCGCTCTCTGCAGAAGAGAAAATTACCCTTTTCTTGCTAAAATGTAGTCTTTTATTGTAATGTAACTTTTCTCTCAACTGTTGTGATTTATTATTTAGTTTTGGTCTTATACTGTACATTCTTATGTAATCACTTAGTTTTTTCCACTATAGTCTTCAGACTGTAAGTCTAAAACATCTAAATGTCTAAATTCTGACTAAAATCTGTCTAATCTGTCTAAAAGTCTGTTTAAGTCTATAAAATCTAAAACAGTTGGTTTTCTAAATTGCGACCTTGCTTAACTTTTTCTTTTACGTTTGTAAGTATTGGGTATTTTTTTAACTTGATGTTTATACAGAGGTTTTCATTGGTTTTGTTGACTTATTCGGTAAAGGTTTAAATGAAACACTGGGTTTATTTTCTCACTCTCTTATGTTACATGTGAGTTCTGGGTTCAGAATGCAAATTTAGGTTTGTAAACATACTATAATGTTTTGTATGACAAGATGCATTTAAAAGTAATGTTGTAGCATCCTAAACAAATATTGAAGGACAGTGTTATTGATTGTATGCTGCTATAATATTTGGACTCTGGAGCATAATGATTAATTAACACTTGAGTTGTCACAAAGGAAGTGTACAGTAGGTATGGGTAGGTACTTTGAATCCCATCTGTTAGTGGCACAACAGCATCTAAATAGCAACACAATTTAGTTATTGTTTTGGGGGTGAAATTACAATCTGTCTTCCAATATCTGTGTTCAAAGTCTAAATCTTTATTACACATTATCTCATCATTATCCATCTAAGATGTCACTGCAAATTCAGACTACAGAGTATTGAGATATGAGTGAGTTTCCCAAAATAAATATGTTCATCTCTTTTAAGCAAAAAGAAAGCAGTCAAGGTCACCTGACATAAAAGTCCAACATATCACAAAAATCTCTGTCTTTTATCTTAGTAATGGTTATATTCTGTTCATTCATTGTCTGTTGTGGAGAAGCTTGTACATGACTTTTTTCACCCAGTCTTCACTACCGCAATGCCCTACTTTTTGAGTTATCAAAAAATAACAAAACCAGGTTTAAAAGGTGGCGTCTAGAACTCTGACAAAGTCTTGTTTTTGTGTACATACAGTCCCTGTCTTGAAATCCCTGCCCTTGCTTCTTGTTGAATTTCACATACACTTCAAAATATTGTTCTTGACTTGTTTTTGAAAGTCCAAGAAGGGAACCCTTGTACTTATGTAATATCTTTGTCGGAATTTAGTCAATTTTCAAATGTCTGATTCTTTTCTTTACTTTTACATTTCCCTTTATTTTATTGAGTTATTTCAATAATTTTTTTGTTGTTATAAATTGGGAGGTGTGCTTAAATGATAAATTAAATACAGTGTAATTGAGGTACAAAACAGATCTTGACACCAGCTGGGCTAGCAAGCAAAATTATAAAAGGTGATAACATTTTTCCTCGAGTAAGAAATCATTTAGAGCCTGGCCATGTGATTTCTTTGTTAGTACCACAGTTTAATGGCTTCATAATAAACAACTTAACTGAAAAAAATATATTTACAATAACTACAATCTAAATGTAAAATATAAGGCACAGATACTACTGTTTATAGGGTATTTACAAAGACTGCAAGCCCCTGAGTCCATGCCTTCTATAATCCAAATTTAGTCTTTCTTTTCCCATCTAAATTGACCCATCCTTAGTTATGCCACAACAAAATACTCTCCACGGAACAGTCTGTTCACTAGAACTAATGATAAATTTAGAGAACTACTTCTCAAAACCTGATAATACATCCCAGCCTCTGTCTTGTGGGTACTAAAGAGAACACAATATTCCTTCAGATATAAATATAAATATAAACACAGCCCAAGCCCTACAAAAGGGAAACTCATTTAATGTGCTATTTATAGGTTATGTTCAACCACATTTATGAAATACTAAGCTGGTCTTTCTAAACAGATCATTCTCCACATTTGGTTAAGATGTCTGTACATCTTTAACATCTTTAAAAGGTTTAATTAATATATGTGACTGGAAAGTATCAACTCATATTTTCTGTAGTCCACTAAAAACTGACATTATTCCTTAACAACAGACCTCCAATTGGCAGATAGTTATGGAGCACACTAAACAACCAACAACCTGACTTGGGGACTCAACAACATGGATCTTTCTCTAGACCTACTGTAGCCACTCACCCATAACTTCTGAACTGTGCTCTCTTAGTCTGATCCTGACCTATATTGGCTAAATGGTTACCCGTGTTAAGATAACTAGTATGACCCCAATACCCGACAATACAGTGTTCTGAGATTGTCCAAAATCACAATTTTCCTAAGTCTAGCTTTAGTTCTACACTTAACCCTATTAGGCCAGATATAAAAATAAACCTAATGCTAGTCTCAACCTTTGGCCTTAGCTTAGGGTTTGTCAGTAACCCTCAAGATATAGGAATTCCAATTCTTTTTTGCTTTGCCCTTCACTTTTTTCTTTTTTTCAACTGGGCACACAGTACACATGTAAAAATGTGTTTTATATCAAGAAATATATTTTCTTTTCCGAAAAAGATTCATTTTAAATACAGGCAATGTATTCTTTAGCTGATCCTTCACCAGGATAGACAGGTCAGTATGAAATGGCACAAAATCCTTATTATTTACTGGGCAACTGACACTTAAAGATTCTCAAGCAAGTGGTGTAATGTTCTGTACATTTCCAAAATGCAAGGATTCATCAAAACACACAAGACATAATGAATGTTTACCAAAAGAATAACTCTTCTTTAGAAGACTTAAAGTAGTTTAATTTAAAGTTTTATTTTTCAGATATCCTTACTCCACCTCATCTCATATTATTCTTTAGATTGAAAATTCTGGCATTTGTTTAAACTACACATTTATATTTTTGAAAAATTAAAGGCAGAAATTGTATTTCACCCACATTGCTCTAGCATTTCAATCTGCAAAGTAAAGTAGGATCCTGATAATGCCATTATTAAAAAATGCAAATGTGCTTGTGAATTTTAAATTGGAAATTTGCTGGTTTATTATTCCAGAAAAATTGTGTTGTTTTTCAAGAAGGCTATAAAGCACAATAGTACATCAAGTAAATAATACAATATACTGTATGCTCACTCTGTCATGCTCGCCCCAGCTGGAGCACTGCAGAGCAAGCTAGCATTATCATGACATCTGGCCACACCTCTTCTCACCTGTCACTCAATGTTGGTTGCCGTGGACACATAATGAAACAGGAAGCCTGTTACATCTGTAGCTACACCTGCCTTGTTAGGAACAGACTACTTAAGGTAGTAGGTAATAAAATTTGCTGAGTCACTGCCTAGTCTCTAGCTTTGCATTGCCTGCTTGTGTTTCTCTTAAACTCTTGACCCTGCTGCTACGTTCCAACACTGCCTATGGATTTTCCTCAAGCTTTGTTCCCAGTCTGTGTCTCTCTCTGGACCCCTGATGCTGCTATGTGCTGACCTCACCTTTGGATCCCCCTGCACTCTGCTTCTCACTACAGACTTGGTTTGTTTTTTGACCTTGGCTTTAGGTTTCCTCAGTGCCCTCGGTCTACTCAGTTTCTACCTTTGCTTTGTTCCTGCCTGTGGCTCTACACTGTGTTTGCCTATACCACACTTGTCTGTGCTTCATTTCCGTGGCCAGTCTGTTCCCTGTCAGGTTTTAACAGTTTTCAAGCTGACACATTCTTCTTTCTTCTGGGCAATCAAATAGATGTCTGTTGTGGAAAGGTTTTAAACTTGCTGAGTAAAGCAGAAAACTGCAGTGTACAATTTAGCATAACATTTTTGGCACCAAAAGAAATGTTTTCAGGTGTAAAAGATGAATGATCTAAAAAAACACTATGTCGCACTGGATAACTCAGTTATTTATAACTGTTGATTTCTTCTTCCTGTCTGTATATTGGGGTAGAAAATGAAAGTTCAATGAGTATGGACCTGTGAGTAAAGCTGGTGATCTTTTTCAGTTTGTATCTCTGGGTTCTGTTCTCTAGTTCTGTCAAGAGGTCTTAGAACCCCTGTATTTCTCTTTTGCAGATCTCCATAGTGCTCCACACTCTGTTTTTCTGCAGCTTGATCAATATCAATTTATGGTTTACACTAGCCCTGTCTGGCTGTCTAAACCACCTCTATTCACTCAGTAAATACATAATAATGATACAATTCTGATATAGGTTGTATCAAATTATTTGTCAAGGAACTCCTCAACTGAATAAAAGGCAAATTGTCATATCAGTGTGCTGCACTGTATATCGTCAACCAACTTGTTATGCAAGAACTCATTGAATAGGACATCAAGCCCTGATTAAGCCTCTTCAGATTTTCTTAGGATATGTAGCCTGATTTTCTTGTGAAGCCTCATAATAGACATTGCACCCTTTTAAATAGGATCACAGATTTAGTTACCTCAAATTTAAACAATTACTGACATATGTATGAGGAACTATCTACTCTATTGGGTTCTTAAAATGTCTTATAGTATTGTAACGCTTCGGGGTTCACGTGGGCGCCCTCGCTGCTTCCACCTCAGGTTGGCCCCCCACCGTCAGGGACTCAAACCCGGGCCTCCGGCATCACTCAACAGGGACCCAGCCTCTTGAGCCAAAGAGAAATCTCCCGTCAGCCTGGTGGCTGCAGTCCCTGCTATCCACAGGGAAGGGCAGTGACGTCACCGTTCTGGTAAGCCAGCTCTCGCAAGCAATGGAGGCCGTATGCATTACACTCTCCCCCGCTTAATTCACCATCCTCGGTGAAGGGCTATCCTATCCCACTCCTGACACCAATGTAACACTTCGGGGTTTACATGGGCACCCTCGCCACTGCCACATCAGATCGGCCCCCAACCGTCGGGGACTCAAACCTGGGCCTCCGGCGTCACTCAACAGGGACCCAGCCTCTTGAGCCAAAGGGAAATCTCCCATCAGCCTGGCGGCTGCAGTCCCTGCTATCCACAGGGAAGGGCGGTGACGTCACCACTGTGGTAAGCCAGCTCTCGCAAGCAATGGAGGCCGTATGCGTTACAGTATATAGTGTTGGTATGCACATTTTCTTTGGGTAAGCTGTCACGATTGTAAACCCCTCCTCTTAAGGAAGCTCCAGCGCTTCCTCATTTTCCTGATCTCCTGCACCTGCCTCCAGTTCCTGCCCACGTCCTAGAAGAGCCAGACGTTCCTGTCAATCTGGGCTTAGCTTTGGAAGATGGACGACCGGAAGCCTGCCTACCAGCGAGTCCAAGAGAGGCTTGACGGCATAGGTTTGGCCATCTGGGTCCAGGGCTGGGAGTGCCTGGCCCCATAACCCCCTTTTATTCCCCCGCTCCTGCTTTTAACTTCGTTTGTCTTTGTCAAGGATGGACCACCCAGTTCTGGACATTTGCCTCCCCACGGATTTCCCTACAAACACACTTCGGACTTGTTTGCCTGGACCACACCCCCCCGAGCACCTTCGTCATGCCCCCCTGTTCGTCTACCAGCCTAGTTCCTCGTCTCCTCCCCATGTCTGTTCACACCATTCCGGATTGTGTTGTCTTCATAGGGTCTTGAAAGATGCTTCATGACAGAAAGCTGACCCTGCAGACGGAAGTCTGGAAGCTTGGGATTCCATCTGGTTTTGTTTCTCCTTGTTTTTTGTTTAGGGCTTCGGAGCCGCCCTGAAAAGGAGGGAGGTACTGTCACGATCGTAAACCCCTCCTCTTAAGGACGCTCCAGCCCTTCCTCATTTTCCTGATCTCCTGCACCTGACTCTGGTTCCTGCCCACATCCTATAAGAGCCAGACGTTCCTGCCAATCTGGGCTCAGCTTTGGAAGATGGACGCCTGGAACCCCGTCTACCAGCGAGTCCAAGAGTGGCTCGACGGCATAGGCTTTGCAACGGCGTCCTGACCATCTGGGTCCGGGGCTGGGAGCACCTGGCTCCGTTACCCCCATTTATTCCCCCGACCCTTCGCCAGATTCTGCTCCTGCTTTTAACTTCGTTTGTCTTTGTCAAGGATGGACCACCCGGCTCTGGAAATTTGCCTCCCCACGGATTTCCCTACTAACACCCTTTGGACTTGTTTGCCTAGACCATGCCCCCCCGAGCACCTTTGTCACGCCCCCCTGTTCGTCTACCAGCCCAGTTCCTTGTCTCTTCCCCGTGTCTGTTCACTCCCTTCCGGATTGTGCTGTCCGCATAGGGTCCTGAAAGACACTTCGTGACAAAGCAATTAACTGTTTCACACCCTTTGACTCTTGACTCATTTTATAATACCATAGTCCAATGCTATTAACTTCTCTATACTTAACTATAATTAACTATTTCTTAACTATAATTTCTTAACTCTTAACTTCTCTAATTATAATTGATGTAATTAAATTCCACAGCTGCATGCACAGAACAAGCGAAAAATATATATATATATTGAAAATGTTAAGGTAATTTCCACCACAGGAGGACAGGAGCAGCAGACCTTTGTAGAAATGGGCTGAGGGTGTCCGATTTCTAATTTTCAAGCCCCCAATGAACCCCCAATGAGCCCTTTATGCACCCTTCTTGTAAGCATGCTTGAGACCAGCCTTTGCTGAAGGGAACTATAATTTGCTTGAGAAATTGAGAATGTTCATGTTCTACCCCATCAGAGCAGAGTAAAGTTGCCATGGAAAAGAAAATTGAATGCTACAGTTTTAAAACTCATAATATTTTATGTAAAAACAATTAGTTTGTTTTAGATTCAGTTTTGAGTTGTGCCTGATACTTCTTTGTAGGGACTGATGAAATTACATTAAATTCCATCAGACTGATCAGAGAATTAAATATTATTTTAAAAAAATCTCTAAAGTGGTGCAATTAGCAAGTGGAAAAGAGCAATGTGAAAGCAGCATACAGAACAACAGAAAGCATTTTGATTGTGAGCCATAACCAATAACTGATAGGGTTAACATGTAACATTTAATAACACTTTTTATAATGGTGCACCCCTGAACACTTGTGCACTTTAAGTGCACACCTGCTCTAGGTCACAGAAGTGTGGTCCTGGAAGAGCTTAGGATTTGGTGCAACTTTTGGGACTTTAGAAAGCCTAAGTGTCACTGGCTCACCACTGGATTTCTGAGTCCTTTGAATAAAACTGAAACATTAGCAGTAAACAGTATATGCTTCAGGACTTTAAAGTATTTTGTAGAGTACAAGGGGCGACACATTGTTAAGAAAAATTTGTTCATGTTGATTTGGCTACTTGCCCTTGTGAGTGTGAAAATTTTACTGTTCTTTTCAGCTATTGTGAATGCATAGTAACTGAGATTTTATTTCAATTTAAGTGCTTCTGTTTTAATCACAACCACTATTTACATCAACTCATAAACATTCACACATAGAAGACCCAAGGCTCATAAAAGGTGCAGAGCAATACAGGAACAGGCAAAGACTAGCCTTGAAAATCTCCAAGATGATATGTGCTTGAAGAGTGCAATACTCAAGTTTTAAGTTGTACTGCAATTGCTTTCAGTGCTCCAGGTCACCTGTTCTGAAGCCTAGACTCTCATTCTTTCATTGAATGACTCACAGTTTGCAAACTCTCTTAGTTTAAGTATAAATGACAAACCACGCCCACTTCCCCCCAATATACAGTACTATCCTTCCCGGTCCCCCTGCTGTTGGTACATTGATTGCAGGCACTAACTGCAGAACAACTTATATAAGAGGCCCCTGATGCTCAAGACTATGTACTGTATCAATATGAAGCACGCACTCAGTCTAAACTTAGCAAGACAATAACAATTAAATACACATTTATAATCTTTTAAACAAATAAGATTTATGATCTCAGAAAGACTACAGTGTTTCAAAAGAAAAGGTATTTGTAAAAATGTTCATAGCTTCCTGTGTAATTGAAATAACACATAAATGCATATTGTCTGGTACCCCGAAGCTGAAATCATTGTCACAGTGCTTGCAATTACTGAATTCTTCATTTCCATAACTGAGCAATGAAAACAATGATTTTGGAAAGCTGGTTCTTCAAGTTGCACAGCTAACAGCTGTCTCCTTTTTTAATTATCCTAATAATTTACCAAATGTGAATGATTTAATTGGCCTACATTTTTAGATGTTTCTCCACACTAAGCTTCTAATACACTTTATGCATTACCACTCACACTAATGAGACTTTAAAGTAAAAATAAATCATTAAGAAAAGAAATTAATGGATTCTACATTATGGTTTCAAACCATGATGATCATGCAAGATTGATGCAATGAGAGCAGGTGAATTAATAACAAAGACATTTTTTTTATTACAAAATCCAAATCTTAGCATAACATGATTTATGTGTTTATGCAAAACTAGGAATAGTAGACAGATGAGTAATGCTGAATTCTGATATACCTGTAGGTGGTGTGCCATAACAGTGTTCTTTTAACTTTCAATACAGTATTGTAGGTGGGTACCAGAAAAACAGACAATAGCAGCTTTAAGGGTAAAATAATAATTAATAATAATTCCTTACATTTATATATCACTTTTCTGGACACTGCACTCAAAGAGCTTTACAGGTAATGGGGACTCCCCTCCACCACCACCTACAGTATGTGCTGCACCAACCTGAATGATACAATGGCAGCCATAGTGCACCAGAATGCTCTCCAGCTATCAGTAGGGAGGAGAGCAAAGTGAAAATAGTGCTCTTTATTTATAGTGTATAGTTTTGACATACAAATCAAAACCACAAAATAAAACCTAAGATCCACTCTGAGTTTCTAATTATACTTCTCTATAAACAACCTGGCAGCTCAACTGCTTACTGGCTTCACAAACCCTCTTTCTGAGACTCTCTTAAAACATAACTTTACTGAGACTGACATTCACTGCAGTGGATCTGCTCTCAGCCGCCAGAGGGCAGAGATAAACCAACCTAGAAACCTCAGCTTCTTGTTTTTTTAAATCGTCACCTGACCAATTGTCTTCTTCCACTTGGTCAGGTGACTCAGGGCAGGCAGATCAATTCCCACTTTTGGAAAATTTAGTGCGGACATGAGCTGCCAATCTGTCTGAACATTGGATTACAGTCATAAATAAATGTTGGCATAACCTTTATAAATATAATAATGTGTGAATATACGGTATGCATTTAAGACACATGTCTTTAATCAGGATATTTAGCATGTAAGATAGGTAAGATAAGATTTTATTGTCCCCTGAGGGAATTGTTTTATGGACACCCAGTACATTTAAATAGAATACAAAAAAAAATAAGAAAAGAAAAAACATTGCACATCATTCTATTGCACATGTACAGTACAACACATAACAACATGTAACATTTATAACACATTACAAAACATATTGCACTCAAGTGGGTTGTAAGAGTCAGAATTGTGTTTATCCTTGACATTTGCGTTGACAGCTTTAATTGATAGTGGAACAAAGGAATGTTTCTATCTGTTTGACTTTCATTTGGGAACCCTAAAATGTTTGCCAGAAGGAAGAAGTTGATATTCAGAGTTGAGGATGTGGGAAGGATCTGATATCATTTTTTCTGCCTGTTTGATTATGGATTTTTCAAAGATTGTCTGCAGGGAGGGATGCTGTTTCACTCCCATGAACTTCAAAGCTGTCTGGATGAAGCGGGTAATTTGCGATTTAAAATAATAATAATAATAATCGCTTACATTTATATAGAGTTTTTCTGGACACTCCACTCAAAGCGCTTTACAGGTAATGGGAAACTCCCCTCCACCACCACCAATGTGCAGCATCCACCCGGATGATGCGATGGCCATATTGCACCAGAACGCTCACCACACATCAGCTATCAGTGGGGAGGAGAGCAGAGTAATGAAGCCAATTCATAGATTGGGATTATTAGGAGGCCATGATTGGTAAGGGCCAATGGGAAATTTGGCCAGGACACCGGGGTTACACCCCTACTCTTTTCGAGAAACACCCTGGGATTTTTAATGACCACAGAGAGTCAGGACCTCGGTTTTACGTCTCATCTGAAGGACGGCGCCTGTTTACAGTACAGTGTCCTAGTCACTGTTCTGGGGCATTAGGACCAACATGGACCGCAGGGTGAGTGCCCCATGCTGGCACCACTAACACCTCTTCCAGTAGCAACCTTAGTTTTTCCCAGGAGGTCTCCCATCCAGGTACTGACCAGGCTCACACCTGCTTAGCTTCAGTGGGTTGCCAGTTGTGAGTTGCAGAGTGATATGGCTGCTGGCCAATGAACTGAAAATGAACTGATAGATTACCAAACCACACTGAAAGACCATATATGATAATGCTCTCAATTACAGCACGGTAAAAGAGTAGCATTACTTCCTATCAAACCTTAAACACTCTTAGTCTTCGCAGGAAATGTAAGTGCTGCTGAACTTTGGAGCAAACACTCTCAAGATGAGTAGTCCAGCACAGGTTACTGTCTATGTGTACACCTAAGTACTTATATGAATCAACCTGAGTGATAAGTTCATTGTGGATTACTACCTGTAAGTGATCACCAACTGCTCTGGGATCGAAAACTATTTCTTTTGTTTTTTTAAAATTCAGAATTAGGCTATTGGTGTCACACCATTGCACAAACCTTTGGATTTCTGACATGTATACAGATGAGCTGCTACAGTACCTCTATGCGTTATACCAAGATCAGCTATATCATCTGAGAATCTGAAAATGAAGTTGCTTTGACTACTGATCATTTATGTATCATTTAGTTATTGCATACTGAAGGCCAATAGTCAACTATTTAATGTACAAAGTTAGAAGATGCAAAATACTGAATATTTTTAAAGTTTTAGGCCTAGTCAGAGATTCCACTTTGCAGAGTAACGTAGGAAGTCTTAAATACAGTACAGTACAAGATTAAACTCAAGTGAAGTTAACTGAAGTTAAACTTTAACATTAATTTAACTTGTGTTATTACTTACTGTGAGATAAATTACCACTCAGGTCCTTTGACAATACCTACTGTGTGTTCTTCAATGGGACCTAGAAGGTAGTGGTGCAGGGGAATATTTCTGAAAAAACAATGAAAGGCACATTTTATTTTTAATCCATTAGCTGCTGATGACCACATGTCATGAGGCAACATGTCAGGTAAAAAACTAAAATAAAATTTCACAATTGAAACCAAAATAAGTATTTTTTCAGGAGGATACATGGAGAGGAAAAGTAAAGAACTTTGTTAAGTGCCTCAGAGATAATAATAAGGAACTCAGAAAGGAATATACTGTAGGAAAGGCCAGAGAAACCACAAACTATGCCTGCATAGGGGAGCACCCAGACCATGAAAAAGACATAGGGACTGAGACCTGCTGAACCTCTAAGACGAATTACCCTGAAGAGGTAGTTTTGTGAAGCGGTCTCACTTGGACTGACATCTGTCAGAGAGAGGCAGAGGGAGTGAAAACTGAACAACTGAGGTAAAAAATCCTGAAGGTAGAATAGTTTTTGTGCAAGGTGCCTGTGGACCAACTGTGGACCGTTTCGAGAAGTTTTTGTTTGAAAAAGTTTTTGTTTTGTTTTTTTGCTTTTGTTTAAAACAATAAGGGGCACAGCTACACTGTGGCTGCACTATAATATACCTGGTTGAGCTATTATTACTCCAACCTATTGCAACAGTTACAGGATGGAAATAATTGTCGAAACAGAGGCAATACAAGCATGGAGAAAGAGGCTGTACAGTACATTTTATAGGTTATAGGTTAATAGCTTTAGTGTTACATAATATAATAATATACTGACATGCTACAATGTCATTGATTGTCTGTCTGTGTAATTATAAGTCTTTTACTAGAGTTTTAGATAAATTATGAACATTTTGGCTCCTGGAAAGGAAATTTTACGTGAATAGAGCAGAAAAAATACAAGGTTCTAGCTAATAAAGGCTATTCTTATAGATTGATTTCACTCCAATGTCATGTTTCTTCCAGTGCAAACTCAGCATTATTGATCTTGGATAGTTTTTATTTCTTTTTCATATAACTCCTATTCTGTAACTTCTACCTTGGCTCCAAATTAAGCTACAAATTGTTTTCAATTATCTACCTAAACAAAAAGTCTGGTTCATTGATGCTGGACTCAAATATGTCTCCAATACCAGACTATGGTCTATGTGTGATAAAAAAACAAAATAATCCAAGATATCTTGGAATGTTTGTAAGTCATGTCTTGCTTAAGACATTTTTCAGATTGCTTTTTATCTCCGGTCTTGTGTTTGTTTTTATGTACAGTACAGCAAATTTAAGTAACTCATCATTAAAAGGCATTTCATAAAAGATTATTAGAAATTTAAGTGTTTCATTTTTCTTTAGCTGAAATGATAGACTAACACTTTTGAACGTTTCAAAGTGTTTCATGCAGAATGTTTATACTGTACATGAATGCGTAATATATAGATGTACAGTATAAATATTCAGCATGAAACAGTTTGAAAAGTGTGAAAACAAATACAAATATAACATAGTCAATAGCTTCTTGTCACTTAAGGGCAACACTTTTTAGATCATTACTGTCAGTTAATGCAACTCAGTAGATGCAACTCAGAACTTTTCTGTCAAGCCTCAAGGGAAAAGAACTCTGTCAACATTCTTAGCCTTTGTGGGTACTATGGATTTCAAAGCATTTTCCAACAGGACTTTGGCACTCTTGCAAGGGCAAGGAATGGAGACATGTAGCTTAAAAGATTGATATGAGTCAACTGATATAAACATCAAGTCCTTAGTCAAGTTTTTTTAAAACATGCTGTCTTTTATTTGTCATTCATGCACCAGTATACAACTCTGAGGACGTATGGAGAGTGTCAAGGATGGGATGAGGACTGTTGTGGAAGGTGAACATAGTTTTCAGGGCAAGGGCAGGCAGAGAGACTGCACTGCAGTGAGGGCAGGTGGCAAAAGAGGAAGACACCACTGGGCCAGTACTGATTGGGTAGCTGGTGCTTTTGGGCCTGGGATGGATTGGGTTTTTTCAGGTTTCAGATTTCAGGCAGGAAGAGTCTTGCAGGTCAGTACTGCAATAGCACTTCTCTTACTTACCGGGAGTAACTCAATGTCAGAGCACCGTTCCAGTGGTGTAACATGGTTATACTAAGGCGAAGATTAGAACGTTACTCATTAATTGGGTGAATGGGACACAGATAATTGGCCCAAACATGTTCTGATAGCCCGGGAAGAATGTGGTCACTCATGGGAATGTTGCAGGTTCCCGGGAAAACCGAAGGCTGCAAGCTCTCGCCCACCCAAGCATGGTACAAACACGGAAAGATACATATTCACACCAGGGTCAGTTTTCACAGAAGCCAATTAACTTACTAGTATGTGTTTGGACTGTGGGAGGAAACCCTCATGAAAATGGGGACAACATAAAAACTCAACACAGAGAGCACCCAACAGAGAGCAACCAGGACCCCAACAGAGGAAGGTAGCAATGCTAATTACTGCACCACTATGCCATCCCCCCATTAAAAACAGATTTTTTATATATTTCTGGATATATGGATTCTGATATAACATATGCTTTTGTTTATTTTACTCTACTCACCACTGAGCTAATCAAGGTGAAATTTTAAATCCAGACATAGTATTAGAAATGGGGAAAAAGCTACTGTAGGTGATTACCTCTCTACTTCCAGCTAGAAGAAAGTAAGAAAGAAATTGAGAGCCTTAATTTTTCTAGGCAGTTCTCATGTAGAGAGTGAAATCCCCACAAACCAAATGGGAATAAAAAATTAGGCTCTAGAGAATAGTGGTGAGTACAGTTTCCTTACAACTGAATAATCAATTGTTTTCATCACCAAATACTTTTCCTTCTCTTATGTTTCATTATTTAATTTCATGGAGCATTGGTAAAATGTCCACTCTCTGAATATCCCCTTTAGTTTCCAATGTTGGAAACAAATGGACTTTCTCCACATTACTGTGGCCTCCTTTTCCCAGTATAAATCCAGATGTAAAGTTTCCTAAGGGCAAGTGTTCATCTCTTAATAATCAGCTGTAGACAATTAGAACTAACAACGATGATTGTTTTTATTTGTTAGTTTTTCCCAGAATAAAGAAAGCCTGAAATAAGTTTTACTCATGGAGCTGAAGATGGGGAACATTGAATTGAAAATGGGGAACAAAATAGCAAAGCTTCTGCTCTAGCCTTTTCCGTGTTTTTTTTTTTTGTTTTCTTGCACTGGTCCTTGAGTTTGACTGATTGTAGATGTAAGTCTGATATTGAAGTTTTTACAGTAATGACTAACACTGCTTTTAAATTCTGTACTTGTCCAACCTTGTATTCCACCCTTGATGTGATCCTCAGATCAATTGAATACTAGTAGCCAAACAAGCTAGATAGGCCAAATGTCTATTCATATTTGTATTTTTTATTTTCTCTGTCAATTCCATTCCATCCACCTTTCCCAATACACTTGGCACTGTATTAATTCCAGCTATTACATTACAAAAAATATCTGAGGCATACAGTACAATATGTGCTTTAACACTGTTGACCTCAAGTAATTAAACAAACAGCAGTTTGATTCTATGTAATTTGGGTGCCAGTTCTTGAATTATGATGATTGATTTTAAACGATATATAATAAAGCCCACGGATATTTTGTTAGTTAGTCGGAGCCTTTCCCAGTAAGAAACAGGTGCAAGGCAGCAGGTACTCTGCACGGGACAACAGACAGTTATGTTCTTTGGGTCTAAATCATTTCACAGACAAATCTATGCAAGGATTAAAATGTTTATGGTAAATAATAATAATAATTAAACCCTTTCCATTTGATGTCAAACTGCAGAGAGGAACTGAGATTCAGTGTGATATTAGTGCTTGGTTTGTTTTTATTATCATATTAGTGCCTCCTAAGTAGAGACTAAATAATGATTTTAAAAGAATTGCAGTGATATTTCCTTCCAAGATATCAGGACCTAAATTCTTAGATCAGCCACTTTTCAGTGTAAAATCTTCTTACAATAGAGAGAAGAGTTCATGTCAGACCATGACAGGATGCATTCCAGTATCATGCAGGTTAATCGATCAGATAAACTGAGAGGAAGTAAAGCATTCAGGTCAAAAAGATGTGTATCTGTGTAAGAGGATTTTGATATAGCAAAAAACACTTCAACTTGAAACTAATTGCACAGCATTTGGTACCTCGATTATATGGCAGGGAGTAGGGTTACGCTGAAACATACTGTACAGCTTTAAATCTCTCTAACAAGATCTTAGGATACCAGGCCTTAATTGTTACTTTCATGGCTTGTAGTTATTTACTGCATCTACAGTAGTTTTCAGCCTTAATAATACCTGAAAAATCTGGCACTGTGACTGTTTGCCGACATCCATTAAACACTGAAAGTAAAACAATTCTCCAAAGTGATCCAAAGAAACTACTTTTTCTCAAGCAACCAGGTTAAATGTTGATTAGTCTAAAATAAAACTTGATTTTGTCCTGCAATTTAAGGCTTTTGTGTAAGAAGATTCATATTAGGATTGCATGAATGCTCTGTAGTGGTCCTTCCTTAGATGGAGTAGATGAAGCTCTTCTATCCTTCAGGCTCAGCTGCTTCAATATTCAATCTTAGAGATGTTTTCCAGCTGCTCTTCTGTCACAGATGCTACCACTATTCTTGAACCTCTTTAACAGTAGAGCAAGAGTGGTATGGCCAAAATCAAAGCAATAGTTCAAATTCTTATCTGTCAATCGCATAATTTCTACATGGTTCAACCACAAAAGTAGCAAATGCAGATAAACAACAACTGATTATTCAAATTGTAGAAATACATGGTCATTAAATGTTAACAATATATGTTTTTTTTTATATTAAGAGCTATTTTATATTACATTTATGATGTTATCATATGTGCTTATAATGGAAATTGCCCATGATTGGCATCTATTTATCCTTGTGCGACAAACCCCTCCTTTATGTTGGCTTCAAAGATCTAATGATATTAAAAATTCAAAATTTATTGCAGACATTTTACAGGTCTTTACAACAATCAATCTCCAAACCTTGTCTCCTCCAAAGAATATTCTATCAGTGATTATAAATGATAATAGTGCAAGTTAAAAAATAATTCTGGGCTGTTCAGCAATCATTTTCTTTATCATATTCCTTAAATACATTTTAGAAGAGAGCCTTCTAAATATGTTGCTGTCAAAAATGCACAAGCTTGTATTTTGTGACCAAAAGATCTGATTTTAAAGTATCTTGAAGGTACTAATGTTCTGGTAAATGCTTTGTCTGTCATGTTTTTAAGTAGCCTGTCATTCTCATGGTGATTTAAATACAGTGGTGTGAAAAAGTGTTTGCCCCCTTCCTGATTTCTTATTTTTTTGCATGCTTGTCACACTGAAATGTTTCAGATCATCAAACAAATTGAAATATTAGACAAAGATAACACAAGTAAACACAAAATGCAGTTTTTAAATGAAGGTTTTTATTATTAAGGGAAAAAAAAAATTCAAACCTACATGGCCCTGTGTGAAAAAGTGATTGCCCCCTTAACCTTATAACTGGTTGGCCCACCCTTAGCAGCAACAACTGCAATCAAGCGTTTGCGATAACTGGCAATGAGTCTTTTACAGCGCTGTGGAGGAATTTTGGCCCACTCATCTTTGCAGAATTGTTGTAATTCAGCCACATTGGAGGGTTTTCGAGCCTTAACCGCTTTTTTAAGGTCATGCCACAACATCTCAATCGGATTCAGGTCAGGACTTTGACTAGGCCACTCCAAAGTCTTCATTTTGTTTTTCTTAAGCCATTCAGAAGTGGACTTGCTGGTGTGTTTTGGATCATTGTCCTGCTGCAGAACCCAAGTGCGCTTCAGTTTGAGGTCACGAACAGATGGCCGGACATTCTCCTTCAGGATTTTTTGGTAGACAGCAGAATTCATGGTTCCATTTACCACAGCAAGTCTTCCAGGTCCTGAAGCAGCAAAACAGTCCCTGACCATCACACTACCACCACCATATTTTACTGTTGGTATGATGTTCCTTTTCTGAAATGCTGTGTTACTTTTACGCCAGATGTAATGGGACACACACCTTCCAAAAAGTTCAACTTTTGTCTCGTCAGTCCACAGAGTATTTTCCCAAAAGTCTTGGGGATCATCAAGATGTTTTCTGGCAAAACTGAGATGAGCCTTTATGTTCTTTTTGCTCAGCAGTGGTTTTCGTCTTGGAACTCTGCCATGCAGGCCATTTTTGCCCAGCCTCTTTCTTATGGTGGAGTCATGAACACTGACCTTAACTGAGGCAAGTGAAGCCTGCAGTTCTTTGGATGTTGTTGTGGGGTTTTTTCTGACCTCTTGGATGAGTCGTTGCTGCGCTCTTGGGGTAATTTTGGTCGGCCGGCCACTCCTGGGAAGGTTCACCACTGTTCCATGTTTTCGCCATTTGTGGATAATGGCTCTCACTGTGGTTCGCTGGAGTCCCAAAGCTTTAGAAATTGCTTTATAACCTTTTCCAGACTTATAAATCTCAATTACTCTGTTTCTCATTTGTTCCTGAATTTGTTTGGATCGCAGCATGATGTCTAGCTTTTGAGGATCTTTTGGTTTACTCCGCTTTGTCAGGCAGGTCCTATTTAAGTGATTTCTTGATTGAGAACAGGTGTGGCAGTAATCAGGCCTGGGTGTGGCTAGAGAAATTTACCTCAGCTTTCCAAAGATGTGATAAACCACAGTTGATTTATGTTTTAACAGGGGGGGCAATCACTTTTTCACACAGGGCCATGTAGGTTTGGGTTTTTTTTCCCTTAATAATAAAAACCTTCATTTAAAAACTGCATTTTGTGTTTACTTGTGTTATCTTTGTCTAATATTTCAATTTGTTTGATGATCTGAAACATTTCAGTGTGACAAACATGCAAAAAAATAAGAAATCAGGAAGGGGGCAAACACTTTTTCATACCACTGTACATACTACTTTAAAGTAATACTACTTTTAGAGTAAATTAAAACTCTTGAGAGGTTTTGTTTTAGGAAAATAAAAAAGGCAGAGTAATTATCACTTGGACTAATTAATTAAAGAGCCAATAAATTAATTTATATTCCATAATCAATTCTGATCACTGATTAATATTTCTTACTTTCATTTTAAAAAATTTAAGAATATCTTCTGAAAATATAAGTTGTTAGAGTAAAATGCAATGTTATAGTGGTTTTGTTGCTCAAATGAAGAACACTATTATTATTGGCATAGATAAATCATATTTTACTGCTTGCTGAGATGGCAGGCAGAACAGCTTGTTCACAACTAGCATTACCTTCTGTATGCGTTCTGTTCCCTCAATTCTCAGTTTATGCCTTATCTCCCCGGGAGAACATATTGCAGTCAAATCAGTCTAGTATGATGTAACACTTCTCTACCTTTCTTTTGTACTGTCTGGGCACTATAATATTTTATTATACAGTTTTATTAAACATTGTATTATTTATTTGCTTAGGTCACGGCAAGATTAGAAATATAAAGACATGGTCCATTATATAACATTATAAATCTAAACATGTTAACAAATAGTCCATCACCAAGCAAAATGTCAGATCAAGCTAAAGGATAGAGTGACCACATAACATGCACAGTGAAGCAAGGTTCACCATGAGCATCAACTGGAAGTAAGGAGTAGGAATGCAGTATAAAGTATGTGAGTAGTGACACCATTTCTAGAGAGAATGGTCACGAGTGAAGAGTGGATGGAATGATACTGTATATGAAAATAGGTGCATAACAGTGTATTGAAAGAGACTGCTGAGGTTCCTGATACAATAAGGGCAGCCAGGTAAGAGCTTTAATCTTGAAAGAGCTATGATCTGTACCAGGGGTGAATCATGGTATCAGTATTTATTACAGTACAAATGTACCTCTTCGGAGGAAGTTAACTCTCAGGCTAAAAAAGGGTCTACTGTGTTTACTTTTTGTTTGCTACAGTATATAATGGTGAAACTTTATTTTTATCTTTGGAATAGAAAAATTAAAAATGATATCATTGTGGCTTTTCTGCAAAAACACAGTGTGTATGTATGAACTTACTATTATTTAATGCTGCAAATTTACAAATACGTCGAACTGCATATTACATATTTGGTTATTTCATTTAAATGTCATAATGTGCCATTATGGTTAAGGAGAATAATCAAGTATTATATAAATAGTTCCTAAGCCAGAATTGCATTATAGGTTCATTTCTTTTTCAAGATGAAACAGTCAGTTGGAATCTTAAAGCATTTAGATTCTTGGAAATGATACTAAGTCTTCAAAACTCATTACTGCAGAAATTCAAACACGGAATGCACTTTTGTCCTTTTGTTAAAAAAAACGTAACTGTGCTTAGTTAAATTGGGTTAAATCAATGATCTGCACTACACTTTCCACAACATTGACTTCTTATTATCTAGTGCTTCAATTAAATCTTTTTCTGGCATCTAACAACTAACTCAATGCTGAATTACTATGATTGCGAATTAGAGATGTTTTCATGTGACTTGCAGGCTTCCACTTCTGTTTTTTATCTTGGCTGTTCTTGGAAAATGCACACAGAAGATCCTACATGACAAAAATGGTGAATGCAATCACCACTGCAAGGTGAATACCAATTTTGATACATTACAGTATATAATGCTGTTAATTGAAAATCAAAAACATATAGTATTATTCTCATTCCACACATACCTGTACTACAGTATGTACAATATGAAGGTTTAGGATCAATAATGCTGTTTTGTCCATTAAATTGTTCTTAGTGCTATATTTGTGGTTGCTGCGGTACTCAGAAATATAATGAAATAATTATTTTTATTATAAGGATTGCCAAAAAGGACTGTTGACATTTTCACCCTCTTTTTAAAAGATGTGCCCTCTCTGGTACATTTCTTTTAAATGAATCAGAATCATGAGAGATAAGTCGTAGGCAGAAGAACAGTTCTAATGTCTCTATTGATAATTCAATGAATGGCTTAACCGGCACATTTCAAATATTTGTTTTTTTCTGTTTTGTAGGAATAAGCCGTACCTCTTTTTTATAGACCCTTAAATAAGAGGACAGCATCAGGAAAAAGCAGATGCAGGACATGTTGGTCCATTTTCCTGTCACTGACTTAATTCCTTTCGGTGTGCTTTGAATTAATCACTCCCCACTCCCCATTACAGGCAATGCACAGGTTCCTAGAACATTCATAACAAATGGAATCCATTTATAAATATTTTAAACAAAGACATTCTCCCTTTACAAAAGGTTACTGTGCATGCCTTCTTTATAAGAAAAAGGGGCTTATTCCCCCCATCTTGAAAACTAAGACTTGGCTGTAAAAATTCCAGCACTTTCCAGGCAAATTTTAAAATCTTGTCTAATGAAAAAAAGTTTTTTTTAATATTTTAGCCACCTTTATTGCATTTTCATCTTTATTGCAGATTATTGCACATCACTACCATTGATGTGAATTATTGAAAACCAAATTAATGATGATACAGTATATGCAAAACGAGTATGTTTTGGGAGTTAGCCCACAATAAAACAGAAAACTGTTACAGTGAAATGGTAAATACGGTTTCAGTCCCTCATACTGCTATTGTTTTTTTACCATTTAATTTATCTGTGACTCATCAAAATAGTAGGAGAGCAATGATGAATGTTAACACATCCAATGCTATTTAAAATGTGAGTTGTATTCCTGTGCCTTAGCTCTCTTTTACTCAGTAAGTACCAAATGGATATCCGAAATTAATTTTAACAGTGTTTTAATATTCTGCTTAAGTTAGGTCAAATTAAAGAAATTCCCTTATACAGTAAATACACTTCCCAAATAAATACACTTAATTGATCATAATTGAACATACCACTTCATATACAGTATACTGTATAAATAAATTGGGGTCTATTTGCAATGAAACACACAATCTACGTACAGTACTTCTAGATATCACTAATAAATGTCAATCAATGACGTACATCACAAAGTAATTAGTTTGATACAGTAGCTGCACTCATAGGTTGGTTACTATCACCAAATGCATACAAAATCCTCCTTAAGTGATATAAGTGACAATTCGTATTGTACTGCAATCAAAAGCAGACATAATCAAAAATTCTGCAAGATACAGTTATTAAAGTTTCAATATAATTTGTGTCCTAGTTACTGAGGCATCAAGTGAGACACTTGCAGTACATTCACAAGGAATGTACTTCATTTATTGTTGTTATAGTAATGCAGATTTGTCGTCAATAGCATATGTTGCCTAACTGTCTCTGATTACCGTCTCTAATGTTGTTTAACAATGAACTAAGCATACTTTTAGAGAAACTGTTTCTCTGCTCTCTATAATTATAATTCCATAGGCACTGTAGCTAAATGAGTAGTGAACATCACCTCTGGCAGTATTTGATCTGTGGTTTGTCGCACATCCAATTATATGTGTTCTTTTTGATTCTGTTATTATGTTTCTGCTTGGAACATTGTTTACCAAGCATATCTTGCTGAATAAACACAGCTTTCTAAAAAGACTTCTCTAAGCTTCTTACCAGGAACATGTAACACTAATTAGCTTCCCTTGTACGCTTCTTGGCAATCTGATTGTTGTTATCTCTTTTACAGGAAGATTTTTAATGAAATAGTTCTAAGTTGAGATCCTTGCAGAATGATTTCAAATGGAAATTAAATAGAAGGAAAATGCACCCAGAAGATCATATGTGACAAAACTGGTGAATGTGAAAAAAGACCAAATTACCATAATGACCTCAGCCATGAAATCTATACAGTAGATCTTAGGAGTGAATATGCTTTCTGCAACAGAATAAATGTTTTGCAACCAATTGTTATTTTTGCCTGATCAGCTCAATTAAGATACTGTAGCTAGACTAATTTTTGTTGACATTTTACATATCCAGCATATTCAGTAAAAAGCTATAACCGGGGAAAAACAATTTTCTCCCACCGTCTCACTTACTTATGGCCAGATCCAAGCAGTTGACTGCACACAGCCCAATTTAAAGACTGAAGTTTAGCACAACAGTAACATCCTTTGAATGCTGTCCTTAGCAAGGATAGGCAACGCTCTCTCCTCTCTTTACTGGTACACAGCAAAAAGCAAGCACCCAAATCTATATCACGGACAAACCAGCCAGCTAAATTTTCAGGAGTATACAGGTAAGTATAAAACTTTTTTATTCACATTATAATTCTTGAAAGTTGAACTACTATTCCAAACATGTTTTGTTGTTTAGTTCACAATAGCAAATACTTATTTACTTTATTTACTTGTATGTGCAAATATAAATATGATTTAACTATATGAGTCTGATAAAACCTACAAACTAGACCATAATGCACTATAGTTAATAAATTTAAATTCTGGTGTTATTAACTCTTATCATTGTAATCCCTGAGTGAATGGATAACTAGTTGTATCACAACAGATCAATGCGTGTTTTCTGTTGTATCAATAAATTGTATATTGTACATCTAGAATTTGTGTGTGATACTATAAGTTATTACTTTTGTTTCATTCCTAACAGTTGACAAAGCACTTCAGATTGTTACAGTAAATTAAAAACCATCATATTGTTACATTATGTTTGACTTCTCTATTCTTTAGAGTCACTTACTTCATATCTCAGGATCTGACACAGTGTAAAATATTTATTTGAAGGCTGTGACTATAGAAATGTGCTACGTAAAGGTAATTCAAAGCATGTCAGTTTTGATTCTTTTTACATTACAAAGCAGCAGCAATAAACATCTCTAAAACATAAAATATCAGTAAGAAAGGCATACATAACATTTGATATTTTTGACGCATACTGGTTAGTCTTTATGAATTGTCTTGTATTGTATGATCCATACTGGCTTGATCTCAGAAGTGAAAAAGTCAAAAAGAGTGCTTGCCTACTCAAGGAGAATCCTCTTAAATTCTGTTATTGAAGTCTCATTTCACCTCTTTCCAAGCTTGGGAGTGCAAACCCTGTAAACTCTCCAGATCTTTGACAAGATCCTGCTCACACAGGTGGGATACTATATATTCCAAAACAGAACTAATGAAGGTCACATAAATTTGGAATGCCCAGATACTAAACCCTAGTTTGTACACTTTAATGTGTACTGTAATTCTGATTGTCATGAAGTTCATAAAACTATTAAAAGGGAGAGTAAAATTAAAGAGGGTGTAAAACTTTGGTTAATTTTTGGAACATTCAGTTTTTACAACAGGTCTGTTTTGTTTTGGATTCTGATCAATCTACAGTATGTTACCAGCACATTTCAGTTTGGCCCTGAAGTCATCTGAATCCGAGATGCCTGCTTTAAACAGTAGCTTTCAGTGCACCTTTTCTGTGTTAGAAGCTCAGATAAATTACATTTTTTACTATTTATTACCTTTCAAAAGTGAGTATTTATTTTTCATGCTAGCATTTTCTCTTCATTAAAAGACACAGAAATATGAGAAAGAAAATGCCTTTTGGGTCTGATTTAATTGAAATTTTATTTTGTTCAAATGTCTCTTAATAATTCAGTATGCCTTCCGAGATTCTGTGTTATGTAATACACTGTACGGTAAATAGAACAGGAGAGATACAGGAAAAACCTTGAACAAAGTTAGGAAGACATAGTTTGTTCTATCAGAAAGTAATTTACAAATGTCACAGGTATTGCATTTTCTTTATGTCCTGGAACAAATATACATATTGGATTTAAATATTTATTACACTGTTATCTATATTCAGAAATGCAGAAGTATTTAGAAAAATGATGTTACAATAGGGTGGTACAATGGCACAGTATTTAGCATTGCTGCCTTGCAAGCTGGGCTTCTTTTTCTGGGGTGCATGATTATATGTTCTCCCAGTGTTCATATGGGTTTCCTCCGGATACTCCAGTTTATTCCCACAGTGCAAAGACATATTGGTAGGTTAATTGGCTTCTGGTGTGTGTGTGTATTTGTGCTTGTGTGTGCCCTGCAGTAGACTGGTGTCCCATCCAGGGTGTATCCTGCCTTGAGCTCATTGCTAACTGGGATAGGCTTTGACTCAGGTCCCTTGCAACCCTATATTGGATAAAGTGTTTAGAGAATGGATGTATGTTAAAATATCCATCCAGCCATTTTGTTACTGCTTTCGGCAATAGTGCAGTCAATAATATAGAGGTCTTTTAAACATCAGCCAGATTGATTAGTGATCGACAACAATGCATATTTGTCTGCTGACATCATCGGTTATAAATCTACCTGCAGCCTACAGTATGTCACAGACACAGTATTTATTTTCACAGTTTACCTCCTCTACACCCCTTTTCCAGACTTTACATATATCCCCAATAATTACATTTGCTGCTTCCTCTATTATCAGAAGACAATGAAGCTGTGAGTTAGTGTTTCACGCTTCATGTACAGTACACATGAATATTATCGATAGAGTATCTTTACAGTTATTCCAAACAAGCTTTAACTTAAGAGGACTATTGCAAGTACAACCTACAGATATCAAAGTATTGTCCTTCTCTCATTGTTTCATATCTTGTGTCTGCATTTTCCAAATCCTTTTTTATTAATTCAGTTTCAGAAGGTTAAAAAAAGTAGCGCTGAGCTTGTCAGTATGAGTCACTCTTTCCAGCAAATATCTTGCACTTAGACAAGCAATGTACTGTATAAAATGATTGCCAGAGTTTGGGCTATGTTTTCTAGGGCTCAACAAGAGCATAAGTCATTATAATACATATGCAGTATTTAGATAAAGGAATAACACACATTTTGCAGTTCATATTACATAACATTCAAAAATCTATTCGAAAAGTGACAAAGTACAAATACACAACAGTACGATATGATAGCCAATAGAAGTAAGAAAACTTCAGATATCAGAAATATAAAGAACATATTTAGCTGTAGAAGTAATCAGAATCTGTGATTAAACATATACTGTATAAAATACAGAATGTTTTGATACACACTTACAAATGACCATCTTGCACATAAGCGATTTGCATTTCTGTATTTGTTTTAATTTAATCTTTCCCAAACATTTTCACCTGAACTGAAGGTACGTTCAGTTCAAGAACTGATTATGGGTTTGCAGAGGATCCATTTAAAACAAATATACTGTACCTGCATTTTTTGGCCATTATTTATGCTCATTATAATTATTTGGTCTAAGCACAAAAGTGAGCAGAGCCAAAGAAATACTGCAAACTGTATGCAAAACACATTATCACAGAAATCCCCCATCAAACCTAGTATAAAAAATGTGGAGTTTATCATCTCTTACGAATACTCTCCTGGTACAGCTAGCTCAGCAAATATTGGGGTACATTGTGGAACACATCTGATTCCTCTGTTGCATGTAATAAGCAAAGAAATTCCAAGTTAGTTTACTATTACTGTACTAAAACTAAAGATGTTTTACAAAATGTTTGATTAAATACTTATACTAGTGCATTACACGATTTTACCTTTCCTGGATTTAAATTCTACATGTGACTGTGTATCCTAGTATTTGGCTTACCTTTATACTGTGTCCCCACACTGTCTAGGAGATTCAAATAATGTGTCATCATAAATATCTAAGTCTTTTTAATAGGTAACCTCTTTGACATCCTGGACAGAAAGCCAGTCCATTGCAGGCCACATACTGTACACAGACACATACACTCACACCAG
Source organism: Atractosteus spatula (assembly GCF_055471065.1). Taxonomy (NCBI): domain Eukaryota; kingdom Metazoa; phylum Chordata; class Actinopteri; order Semionotiformes; family Lepisosteidae; genus Atractosteus; species Atractosteus spatula. The sequence goes on from NC_142706.1 coordinate 39,249,834, forward strand.
TTCTAATTTTCACAGAAACCAATTAACCTACAGTATAGTGGTACTATAGTTTTGGACTGGAGAAAATCCACACAAACATGGGGAAAACATACAAATTCTATGCAGATAGCACCCCCGGTCTAGAAATGAGCCACGGGCCCCAGCACTGTGAGGCATCAATGTTAATCACTCCAAGGTGCCACCCTGTTTTAAATATACTGATTGAAAAAAGAAATGCAACACCTCCTCCACACTCTGGCCCTCCTGTCTACGTGGAACAGGCTGAAAAGTGACTCATCCATGAAGAGGACCTGATGCCACTGCTGAAGAGTCTATCGCAGACTCGGTCTGGCCCAAGCCAGTCTGGTGTGACATCCAGGAGGTGTGAGCAGAGGGCTTCTGACAGTTCACCCTGCTCTAAGGCCAGCAGCATGGAGCCTCACTTTCCTGTCACTGATGCAGGCATTGTGTCTGCCGGCAGTTTCAGCAGCAGTACAGGTGGCAGATCTGAAACTGTCTCTCAGATAGACCAGTCTGATGTGTTGGTCCTGCTCTAGTGTGGTCATTTGAGGACAACTGGATCTTGGGCGGTCATCTGTCCTGCCGGTCTGCTAAAACCTTCTCTGCAGTCGGGACACAGTTGAGTGACTCACTCCATAGTGGTTGGCAACGATGGTACATGACATGCCTGGCAGCAGGATGCCAATTGCCTTCTCCCTTGCTTCTGGTGAAATTCGAGGCATTATGGAATGCACAGAAAACAGACTAAGTGTGACCTTTTTCTTGCAGTGACCTAAATTTTGAATTAAAGCCTTTTTAAAGGTGACCTTATCAGGTATTATTCCACCTGGACCTTGTTGGTAAAAGTGCACCTAAGGAGCTTTCGTGTGATTGGCAAGTTGCAATACCTCACTGCACAAGGCGTATTGCTGGTCAGAGGGCTTAAAATAAATTGACAAACGTATTGTGAAAATATTCTCATTCCAGAAAATGTTGTGTTTCTTTTTTCCATCAGTATATTTTTTTTTCAAATATATAGGTCATATATAGGTCTTTGCAGAACCAGAATGGGGTATTGAAGTGTTAACTGTGTCCACAAGATTTTATACATAGGATATAATAAAGAGGATGTACATACAGTATGACTTGTACAGTGTGTATTTCATACATACAAGGGTAAGGCAAACAGAAGCCATTTGAGTACTGACAGAAAAACATTTCTGTTTGAAATTGCTAGTCCTGGAAAAGGTAAAACAGGAACATTTGGGGATAAAATTAAATTTTGATCAGAGAGCTATGTCAGTTTATGAGCTGCAAAGAATAAATACAGGTTAAGTCCACAATGAAAGCAAAAATAAAGAAGAAAAATAGGAAGTGTGAGACACCTGAAGAAGGTTTAATGACCAACAGTAAGTGTTGTGTTTTTATCTTCTTTCTTTTTATTTCCGGTATCAAATTAACCTTGCCATGCTCCTATACTGTAGATACTGAAGATTTCTAAAAGAGAAAGAATTAGAGCAATGTCTGCTAAAAACCCAATCAATCTCTGTTTTTAGTGGTAACTTCTTGATTTGTTTTTTACTAGATCACTACTTCCCCATCTAAGTAATCCTGAAAGACACAGCTGTGTGATGAGTTAGATATACCACATCTTCCCTAAGCAGCTTATTTCAGACAACTATTACTTATATTGTTTATAGTGCTATTGTAATGGGAGCCGGTACTGACTCCTGTGAAGTGCATAGTTTAGGACCATGTGCAGACGGTATAATCCGGAAGTGACTGGAGTGGAACACCGGGGGAAAGACGGGAGGATGACAGAAGGGGGGTGTGACGGCTGTGATCTGGTGCTCAGGGGGCTTGGCGCAGGTAAACGAGTCCAAAACAGTCCAAATAGGGAAACCAGGGCACAGTGCAATATCCAAAACCAGGAGGTCCATCCAAGACGAAGACAAGAATAAAAACAAGGAATGGGGACATGGAATCAGGAACAAGGAAGTAAAAAATAGAGTGACGAGGGCAGGCGCTCTGAGCCCCCGACTCAGCTGGTCATGATGCCATTCAGAAACATATGCCCTCAAGCCACGGACGTGGGGAGACTTGATGCTAGGCGGGCCTCCAGGCATCCGTCTTCCAATGCAGAGGGGCAGGTGAACGTGATAATGAAACTGAAATACAAAAGGGTCATAGGGAGGAGGGATGACGATCATGACAGCTATGAATAACGTTACCTTCTTGATTTATAATTGCAAAGTTAAATTTTAAACTAAGCACAGCCTAGCAAACCAATTATTATCTTATTGTCAATCTATAAAAAAAACTATTGAAAGTACAAAGATGAAAAGTAATGATGGTCTAAGTAGAAAAAATATGGTATTATGTTAACTAAAGAATTGATCTTTCTGATGATATTTGTTAATCAAAAGTTCTGAATGTTTTAAGGCCCCTACTCTCCTTCATTCCCGGCCTTTTAAAAAACCCCATCTGACTTAACTTGTAATTAATTTAGCATTAAATTTTTCATTTAAAATAATCTTTGCTTTGATCTCACATAATTCCTAAATGTAATGCATTTCCCTTCTTCATATAACAGTTCATTAGCTAGGGAGTGATTTCTGCATTTGCCAGGTTATTGTTCCATATGGTGCACACACTCCTACTGTATGCTGTTGCTCACTTATTGTTGTTGTTGCCTTCTTCTCAGAGTAATTGCTTTTATTCCCTGTGGTTGCCAATGAAATTACTTGTGGATTCTTTCTACTAAATCTAAATGACATTGCTGTTCATTATCTATTTTAGTGACAGCTACTATCAAAGTCTATTGTAAACTAATTTGAAGTTGGAACTGTACTTAGAATAATTGAGTCTCATATTTGTATTTAGAAAAAAAATAATACAGTGGGTTAAAGGTGCTCTTTTTCTTGCTACGTCAGAAATAAATATTCTGAAAACTCAATAGATCAGGTGGGTAGCTGCGTCAGCATGCATAGGCTGCAAATGAACAAGTAATAGGTTTATTCCATGCTGAAAAGAGAAGAAAGAAAACACAATACACAATAATCGTGGAGCCTTTTTCTGGTGTGAAAAAGACAGGGCAGTAAGCAGAGGTAATGTAGCATAGGAGAACTGCAGCTAGGATCACATATTTCCCCTTCTCTCAATGACAGACTCATTTTCTTCTAAATTCTCTCTATTTATTGTAGGTTTCATTTCACACCTCTCTTCACCTATCCTGACTTCACACTACCTGATTGACCACTCTGTCTGTCCCCTGCTCCCACCCCTCGCTCCTCCTCTCTTCCAGCTTTTGTTCTCTTTCTCCATTACCTTTGCACACTGCCCTGTCTTTCTCACACCTGAAGAAGGCTCCACGGCCGAAACATTGTGTTTTCTTTCCTCTCTTTTCAGCATGGAATTAACCTATTACTTGTCCCTTCTGAAAATTCAGTCCTTCTTTACTTGTTACACAATTATTTGTCTCCCACATTCTCATTACACCCTTAATTGTGCTATGTAAAGTAGTTTTTTTTAACTTTGCCCATTAACTGATTGTTGATTATTGCTTGCTTCATATACAATTGCATCTAAAAATAAATTAAATTGGCAAATATAAACCTTTTTTCATGTTTAAGAAAAGACTGGATCTTACTAAACATAGGGATTACGGTAAGAAATCATAACTGTGATAATTATATCGGGAATTCACAAACTTATTCCCTGCTATCCCCCCTTTATGGCTATTGTATATGACTATATGATAGTCACTATATGATAGTCACAGTTCAATCATATGCTTTTCATATAGAGTATCTTGCAAAACATTTTACCGCCTTTCAATGATGTCCTGTTTTGTTCAATTAAAAAATGTATACAGTATGTATTTTTAAAGTGAGTACTTTTATTCCAAAATTGAATGCTTAAACAGAACATGATTTTTGGTGAAAGAAGTTAAATGTCTGTAAAACCTGCTAAGGCAACTCAAAAATGTTGATTGCATAAGTAGTGGGTACATCTGTTCCAGCTTTGTACACTTGGTTGTATTTTTATCGATTCCTCTTTGCAATCTTGCACAAGCTCTGTCAATCTGATTGGGGCTCATCAATGGACAGCAATGTTCAAATCCTGCCACAGATTTTCTGTGGGATTCAAGTCGGCCTTTGACTAGGTCACTTGAGGACAAGCTCTTTCTTCTTGGTAATCCACTTCAGTGTAGCTAAGGCCTTGTGATTTGGTTCAATATCCTGCTGACAGGTGAATTTTCATGGACGTTCCACATCCTTGGCAGAATGAAGCAGGATTTGCTCTATGATTCGTCTGTACTTTACTTCATCCATTTTCCCCTTAATCTTAACAAGATTCTGAATCCCTGCTGATGAGAAGCCGCCCTATGATATAAAGCTGCCGCGGTGCTTGACATTAGGATTAATTTTAACTGGGTGGTGTGTTCTGTTTAGTTTGTGACAGATTTAAAACACTTTGCATGTAGACTAATACATTTCTTTCACTTGACCATAAAACCTGTTGCCAGATTTGCAGTATTATTTAAATTATTTGTATTATTTGTTTTATTTGTTGTCCTTTTTTCTTTTAGTAATATCTTCATTCTTGCCACTTTGTCATTCAGAGTGCATAATTGCTTTATAGAGAGTTACGGACATTTTCTCCCATTCAACCACTAAACTCTCTCATTCATTTTTTCATTTCAACCATTTCTTTCGTGCCTGGATGCTCAGTTTTGAGGGACAGCCTGATCTACTGTATTTCTACACCTTCCATTTCTTAATGATCAGCTTCACTGTGCTCAAAGGGATATTCAGTGTTTTTTAAATATTTTTATATCCTCCTCTTGATCTTTGCCTTTATACTGTACCTGAGTTCTTCTTTAAAGCTCCTTGGCCTTTGCAGTTGAATATTTGCTTGAAACGCACAACCTGACTGAGGGACCTTAGCTCTGTATTTGTTCTGAAAGAATGTGAACTTCTATTTTTGTTCACAGATGTGAGCAATAGAAGAGGATCTGAGTACTAATGCTATTAGCAAATATTTTAGTTTTTGTTGTTTCTTTTCTGCTGACATTTCACTTCTTTTACCCACAAATATGTTCAGTTTGAGCATTCAGGTTTTGAATAAAGATATTCCTCTTCAGACGGCTGTCATAAAACAAGTTGTACAGTACGTATGAGGATATACAGACCTCCTCTAGAAAAGACCTTTGCACCCTGTTTGAGGGTCCCGTTCACATCAATCAAAAGAAACAAGTTGGAATGGCACCCAATGGTACCACCATTGACTGAAAGGTCCGAGACCTCAAGACCCCTTGATGACATAAAGCCACCTGAATACATTCGTTCCAGAGCACTGCAAGGCAGTAAAAGAGTGAGAGGAACACTGCTCTGAATTCCAAAACAATGGTGTGTTAATCTCAACCCACATTAGAAGAATTGGTGATCACTTGTCTCCACAACAACCTTCTCAGAGGAAGCACAAGGAAGACATTATGTGCTTTCCAGTTCACAGAATTCCATGGGTCCAACCTGGGTCAAGTTACAACACTTTGGCACTTTAAATTTGTGAACTTTTGAAGACTACACTCAAGTATATAATGGTCAAGGTAAGGTAATGCATCATTAAGAGCACTGAAGATGTTCTGTCATACTATCAGCCACTGTGAAGTATAAAACAGGCGGTAGGCTTTGCTTGACTTGCTAGAGCCACACTCATTGTATTAAAGAAGACTTTAGCAATTTCTGGGGTTCCACATACTGTAGAACCATTCTTAGAACTGTATAAATCATTTTTCTGTTTTTAAAATAATTATAAACATCTCTTGATAAATCTTCACACCTGCAAAAATGCATTTTCTTCCCCGCCTCATTGGTGCACAGGTGCAGTATAATGTATAAAAATGCATTATTTCACAAAATTACTAGAAAACATAACAGTTGATTAGACTCTATAATAGCCTTATCTATGAGAGTGTGGCTTCCATCAGAGATAATAATGTTTAGGGGATTTGCACCTACAGTATATCACTAAAGGATTTGATCTTTCAAACAACCTTTCTACTGTGGCTCCCTGCTGGGCAGTTTCTCAAATATGAGCAGGACAAAAGATCCAGAATTGCAATTGAACTGATTTTGTATTAGAATCAAAGAAATTAATGACAGAAAGAAGCATCTTCAGATTGGATCTTCAAATCTGTGATTTCATCAGTTGGAAACTTGAAATTCTAAATAAATTCAGTGGCCTTTGAATGGCCAAGACTGAGACTGTCCTTGACAATGTCTTTTAGCTCATCCGTCCAATCAGCAAATTTGACTTTCCATTTTCTCTTTTATGGGATTTTATGTTGCTTGCATGTGAACTCTGTGCTCTATTTTGCTTTCAGTGCTTTAGGGAATTGTTCTGCCTCACGTTCTGAGTTTTCAGCTTGTCTCATATCTTAAAAAACGTTTAAAGAATGTTTTGGATAGTAGACATTTAATGGGTATGTCTTTGATTTTAGAATTCAATTGCACTCTTGTCATCTGTCATGGACTTAATTTATAACCTGGTGACAACAGTGATATTCAAAACCATACCTGGTGTTCAGAACAACATATGATTGAGAAGTGCAACCTGCCTGCTTATGTCTATCATAATCCAAGCATACGAACTTATTATTATTTAACAGAGCACTTTCAACAATGTGACCTAAGAAGTTTTGCAAATTATTATACATTGTGCAAAGTCTTAGTATTGTACGATTTAATTTTTAATATGAGGATTGAAATGATAATGATCATACAGCTGTGAGCACTGCCCAGTACCACAAGGATAAATGGAGAAAGTGCAGACTGGTTCCTTTGACCTACCTGCCTATCTGACACACAGTCGGGTCAAGTCTCATTGGAGCAGAACACAAGCCTTCAGATGACCAGGAAACCTTAAGGATTACTGTTTTTCTAGGTCATGATTAACCATTGATCAAAGCTCAAACTGTACATTATAATGGCTGAATCATTAACCCAGCCTGCACTAAGAATTAGCATCTTAACTAGAAGAGATGTTCAGGTGCTTACTAAAACATCTGACATTTGTTCATTTTTCTTTGTGGAATTCTGAGAACTAAAAATTGATCCAAAAATTGATCAGTCCACAGTTTCTTAATGCCAACCTTATGAAGAAGATGATATTTATTGAGGACAAGAACAACTTCTTTCTTTCTTGTGTTTAACTTTATTTTCTTTTGTTGAATAATGCTTCCAAACTTTTTTACATAGTTTTTTTCTTATAAAGGATTGCAGAAATGAAGACGTATAAACATGTGCATTTCCTTCTGCCCATAGACTGAACTGTGAGCTAAAATAAACTCTATTAAATAAATCTTTTTTTACCAAAAAGAAATTGTTTTGTCCAATATGTAAGCCTCAAAATAATCCAGTTATACATGTAAAAATCCATATCTCTGCATTTTGAGACTAGCACTTCAATAGCCTGTAACCTTGGAGCATGCATTAATGGACACCTGAGAGCTTATTGCTTCTTGTAATGGCTGGGTTAGCATCCTAAGGATTGCATCATTCCATTATGGCAATAGTGTGTATAATGACCCTATAAAATTGACATACTTTACTCCCATTCTTCAACCTTTTTTGCTCTTTTTTATGAGATTATACAGACACCACAGAGGCTGTTTTGCAATCTGGTCCCTTAATGTCCACAGTATTATTAGCACCTGATTGCAGTGAAATAACACATTACCTTCAAGAGATTCCTAGGCCAATTTCATTTCACATGCTCTCGGGTAAAATATTTAAGTTTAAAACTTGGAAATTCCAGCAGAATATTCACAGGTTTGCTTAATAACCCTTCAAGTGAATCAAAATAAATCAAAATAAAGTCTGCTGATTTCAAACACAGTGGAGGGTGCTCCTTCGTGTTTAGTGAAAATCTGGTAGCTTTAATATTTTATGTTTTTCATATACAGTAGAAGCACTACTATTTGAATGTTATAAGTGCTTCATTAATCCATATTCACAAAACATACTGTACATGTTTTCTGGTATTTTTAGAAAAAAACAGATACCAACCTACCCAAAACACTAAAACTACAATATTAAAGTGGTGTGTGCAGTACAGCTACCAGTGTAACTGAGATACTAAACAGGGGGCATGTTAGAACAAAACAGGTATAAAATTAAAATGAATCATGGATTAAAAAAGGAATGGAGCACTGGGAGTAAGGAGTGAGGAAGAGAAATAAGGCAGTGTTACAAGGATATTTGCTTTTGATCACTTTTTTGCTGAACATATTAAATTGTCCAAACAATGCTACAGTATATATAAAAAACATTTCCCCCCGTCCAACTCCAGCCCCCATCATCCCTTGTAGTATATTCCCAGAGCATTTCCGATCAGGAGCCACAAAATAAAATCAGTTACAACAGAAGCCCCTTGCAACAAGGTCTTGATTGCACCAACAACAGCACTCCAGCACTCCAAGCCCCACACTGGCACCATGGGTTCAAACAGTGATATCCCATACAAATGATATGAAGATATCAGGGTCAGTATCAAATGATACCAGGGGAGGGAGAGTAGTGGCCCATCTCAAGGTAATCTTTTTACATACAGTCAGGTTGCTTAACCAAATTCATTTCTGTCAAAGCAAGAAGCCAAGATTCGAGTCGTCATCTCACAAGAGTACTAACCGAGAATAGGGAAAACCCCTATTAGGAATGAAAAAAAGACACCAGTTTCCAGAACTTAACCATCGCTAGAAGTTCCCAAAATACATAGATGGTAAAATTCTTAACTGTATAACACTAATGCTATACAGTATGTGGCTGAGAGATTTTATATTGTTTGCTATATGTTTTGTGAGGTTTTAAGTAATCAGCTGAAAAATCCAGTGTAATGGACAATGTCAAATTAGAACAATTTCAAGTACATTATTGATTTACATAAAACTTATTGACCTTCTCAATAGAAAATGCAAAATATGATATTTTACATGGCTTTTACTATGTGTATTTCAAAATAAATAAACTGCTAACAATCTCAACTGTATACTGTACTACAATCTGACACAAGTGCAGTTATCTGTCACTGTCTATTGTTTCCATTCAGCTGTTTAGTCAAGCAACACAAGCACTCTTGTTTATAAACTTCTATATTATTATGAAATATTATGAAGAAACTGAGGTCAAGAGACAGATGTGATTGGAGCATCTGTTTTAAAAGCTTTCCATTTTTCTTTCTCATGAAAGTAGTTAGTTTTAATTTGCAGAGCATTTACGATTGTGCTAAAAAATAAACACCTACAGCTTTTCTGCCTGTTACCTTTGATGGTGAAGTGAAATAGCTCCTTTTCTTCATCACTACATTGTACACCACCAAAACAGCTTCATTTATTTACTTTACTAGCTCATTGTTTTTCTGTAGGGAGTCACACCAGTTTAGTTTACTGCCTGTTTTTATTTATTTATTGCACTATTTCCTCTAGGAGTTTTCACACACCTACTCATAAAAAACAATAATAGCAATCTTGATGTTCTAGTACCACTTCTAAATTTTTTCTCATGTCAGAAAAGGTTTGGAACATGTGACTCTACTGTTCTCAAGCAAATCGAGATCTTTAGTGTGTAAATTGAAACATATCAGGTAGCTTAGGTTTGTGTGGAAGGAATGACAGTAAATTTTCAGCAGACTTCTCTTAAATTATTTTGGCTTTGCATGTCATTTGAATATGCCTTTAACTGACACAGAACAAAAACTGTATCTTGTTGTCACCAAAGCCATTACCTTCTATTACTGTATTACTGTAAGTGATCTGCAAATCATTGTTTTGAAGCTTCCAGCATCTACTAACAAACCTAATCACGCTATCAACATTCAAAATTAGTTTCATGTACTTTATTTCTTTTCCTATTTAATTTAAGTTCTCTTCTCAGTGTCCCTCTGTCAGCTCGTATTTAGTACTGATTTATATTTTATTAGTATTTTAGACTGTTAACATCAGAAAAATACAGAGGTCTCATTTCAGATTTCCTCATAATCTGCCTTGGATAAAATGTCATGAATATAAATGGAGGGATACAGGTCAATGAGTTAATGTACTTCTCTTCAAACAACATTAACAGTCCTAACAGTATCACCAACAGTTACACTGACTGCCACAAGACCTGTTTTTGGAACCTAACAGAAGGGGAAAGTGATCCTAGACCTATTTTACTTACAATTCAATGTCTCTCAAATCTGGTTACAAGCACCACTCTTGAAAAGACTAGAGACCAATGCAATTCCACTCTATTACTGATAACATCTCAGGTCAGGTTGTATCTAATTCAACTTTGAAGCACACTTTTATGTACATTCAAGTTTATTGCATGCCACTTTGCAGAAGTCATGCAGTCTCTCCTGTGCACATACTGTAGAGCATCTGAAATGATCATTAAAATTAAACCCACCACACATTCCATGGATCCTGTTTCTACTTGTACTATTTCCACTGGCCCCCACTATCTGAAATGATCCCAATGACCTGAAAGATCAAAAATACCAAGCACAAAACAAAATCCACAAAAAAGAAAAACTCTATTACTGCAACAGTCACCGATAAGCAGGAGAAAAACTCAAAGAGCACCACATAGTCCAGTCTTCCTCAGTCTCTGCAATGGCCATGCTGTCTCAGCAAAGAAGACGTGACTGCTCTGCTGTTAATCACAGAAACACCCACTGTTCTCAAAGAGCAATCTGCGACTTTTCTTTGTGGTCTCCATTATCTCACTAGCACTTTCCTTTATCCTTTGTAAATGTTACATTCTACCGCAGTCTTGCACAAGGGGCCTCCCTTGTCCTGGCTGTCTATAACAAAAATGTGCGGGTGTGGGGAAGAGACCCTTCTCTTCTTGCACAGTTGGAGGTTTTTTACATCTGTTTTTTAGGCCAGAAAATGCCACTTTCTGGAACTTTGTAATATGAGTTAGGTCTCCAGAACTTCAATAAGGGGACGGAATGCCCAGGCGATCTTAGAAGAAAGTCATGGTGAGTCAGCATCTGGACTGTACGAAAATTGCCATGTATTGTCTTTCTCTCATTTCTTTGTTATCTTTCTGTTCCGTGTTTCAGGTCTGAACCCCACTCAATGCAGTACCCCCATACACCTCTGACTGTTTGGTAATTTGATAGGCATCTAGGCGAACAGAATGTTACGCCCCCGGAGGGCTCGGCATTCCACCTTGCATTCCAAAACAGTCCCCAATTAGCCAATTTATCCCAGATTATTTAATGCTGCTTCACAGTCTCCCCTGTGCTCAATATTAGGGTTCTTCCTGGCTAGAGCTACTCCTATTCTTGGGATTACTTTCTACTTGGTTTTTTGGCTTCCTGATCCTGGTTTGTTTTTCGACTAAGTCTCCTGGTGTTTTGGTTTTGGTACTTTGATTCTCGCTTTGGTTTCGACTCTCGGCTTCCTTACGGCTTATGGCATCGCTTCTGGTTTTGTACTTCTGCACTGGTTTGTCTACCCTCGGCTTTCGGACCTCGGATTGTTCTATCGACTACGCTTCTGGAAATTGCCCTGGTTTTCTGCGTAGGGTCCTCACTACTAACTCGTAACAGTCTCTAAATCCACGAAGAAAGCTGCTCACTGCACTGATTACACCATGGCAGAACAAAATACCTAAAGGGGGGGAGAATAACACACAAAATAAAAAACCCACCCACCCAGTGAAAGCACCTACCATTATGTGCACAACTCATGTAAACACAGCCCCCCTGCTGCTCACTGACTAACATGAAAGAAAAATGTTCCATAAAAGTTAGGCCAGGGTCAAAAACAGCCCTGAAACTTAGGGTTACGGGGGAGCTGGAGCCTTTCCAAGTAGGCAAAAGCCCATTGGACTCCAGACCATCACAGGGTACACACAGACACAGATACAAACACTCACACCTGGGCCACTTTTGACAGAAGCTAATTAACCTACAGTGCCAGTATGAATTTGGACTGTGGGATTAAACCAGTTGAGTGCCAGAGTATCCGGTAAAAACCTACACAAACATACAAACATACAAACATACAAACATACAAACATACAAACATACAAACATACAAACATACAAACATACAAACATACAAACTCCCAGCAAAGAGCACCCCAGATCTGGAACTGAACCCAGGGCCCCAGTGTCACGATTGCAAACCCCTCCTCTTAAGGGCGCTCCAGCCCTTTCTCGTTCTGCCTCATTCCCCACACCTGTTCCTTATTCCAGCCCCTTTTCAGTTCCTCCTTTATAAGCCAGATGCTGACTTCAATCAGGGCTCTGCACTGATTCCCATATCATGCGAGCCCGGGTCCTGATGCGACCCAGCCTGCAATGCAGCAGTGCTAATCACTAAAGCACTTAGACACCTTGCTGCCCGAACTGTTTGAATAATATGATTTTTGTGGTTTATATACAAGACCCAGTGACTTCACCAGCCTTATCACTGATCTGTTGCAAAAGAGTTTTTTGCATTCAAGGTTTAACATCTGTATAGTTTGTAAGCACAGGGAGCCTGAAGCAAAAGTGGTTTTAAAGTGAACCTGAAATTGGTGAATAAGTGCTGTGTCTAAAAGTATCTAGAACATGTTTGACATTCTGAATACCTCTACATTTTTCCTTGTCAAGTTTTTTATTCTTTATGCAGGGACACAAGTCTTTGGTGTTTTTTTCCTGAGATTTTGTCCATTTTGTTTTACACTATAAGACTTGATAGATTTGTATTTCAGTAGTCCAGTTAGATCCTAATGAATGTGATTGAGGGACAAAATGTGTAGAGAGTATTTTGGCGTGACTTGACTAACTGCAAGAATGGCAACCTCACCATGAGAATAAGCTGCACAAACCCCCCTCACTATTGAGCTGGGGAGTTGCTGCAAAGGTGTAGCTGGAGTGGTGGGAGGGGTACAAGACAGGGGTACACAAAGGGAAGTCCTTGGTGAGAGTCTTTTATACATACAGGTATGTGAGCAGAAATGTGTGAGATTAGGATCTAATCTTCCTCCCAAAATTTGTTATAAACTCCATTTTGCAGAACAAATAGAAACCTTATTAACATAACAGTGCATATCAGCTACCCTTTTAAACTTGATTTCTTGTGATCAGGTTTTGAAGGTTTTAATCACTGTGAATTAAAATTGGAAAAAATGATAAGCTTGGTTTCTTCTCAACTAATCTATAATATATTAATTACAAATGTTTTATAATAGCAGATTACACTAGCAAAGGCACTGTGTACAATGTTGATGCTTATGACATTTATATTTAAACCCCTGTATATGTTTAGGATGTTTAGGTCAGTGGAAAAGCACAAGGACGTGAAAGGAGAACAGCTCAGTATCAGACCAGAACCCATGCATAGAGACAAATTGCATTCTCTCAAGGTCAATAAGACTTAAACCAGCCCATGGCTGTACCAGAAATACTAGTTAGAGTAGGACTAAGACAGAGAGAGCTCCCGAGTCTGAAGCCATTAAAAGATCATTAACAACCTTGACAAGGGCCATTTCATTATTATCAATGCTGTAAATCAGCCTAAACCCTGAGTGAAGGTTCTTTTCCCTCATTTTGGAATACCACATGCAGACGTAAAACTGAAAGGAAACAAAATTCCTAGGTGGAGTGTACAGCTGTACTGCACTACTTACATATTATATAATTACATATCTATTTTCATTGCACCAACTGATCAGGAATGTGATCAATAAGCAAAGGGAAAGGAATTCCATGGATGTCTCATAAGGAAAAATGCGAAAACAAACACAGAAAAAAAGGAAAACAAAATAAATATATACTGATGGAAAAAAGAAAAGCAACACCTTCTCCTCCACACTCTGGCCCTCCCGTCTGCATGGAACAGGCTGAAGAGTGACTCATCCATGAAGAGGACCTGATGCCACTGCTGACGAGTCCATCGCAGCCTCTGTCTGGCCCAAGGGCGATGGGATCTTGGACGGTCATCTGTCCTGCTGAAACCTTCTCTGCAGTCAGGACACAGTGGAGCGGCTTACTCCATAGTGTCTGGCAACGCTGGTACATGACATGCCTGCCTGCAGCATGCCAATGGCCCTCTCCCTTGCTTCTGTGACATTCGAGGCATTATGGAATTCACAGAAAACTGGCTTTTTCTTGCAGTAACCAAAGCTTTGAATTAAGGCTTTTTTAAAGGTGACCTAATCAGGCATTGTTCCACCTGGACCTCGTTGGGTAAAAGTGCACCTAATGCGTTTCCGTGTGATTGGCAAGTTGCAATGCTTCACTGCACAAGCTGTATTGCTTGTCAGAGGGCTTAAAACAAATTGACAACTTTTTGTGCAAGTACATACTGTAAGCTATAACTATAGTAGGAATAAGTAATAGGTTTATTCCCTACTGAAAAGAGAAGAAAGAAAACCCAACATTTCGACTGTGGAGCCTTGACACCCAAAGAAGGCTCCAGAGTCGAAATGTTGGGTTTTCTTTCTTCTCTTTTCATTATGGAATAAACCTATTACTTTCTCCTTTGCAGCCTACTCATGCTGATGCAGCTACCCACTTGAACTACTATAACTAGTAATTCCACAAAATATTGTGTTTCTTTTTTCCATCAGTATATGTAATATATATATACCTGTACAGTATACCATAGCTAATACATTCAAATGCAAAGTGTGCATCAAAATAAACAGCATTCTATTTAAGCAAGTGTGTTTTTTTTTAAATAAAGTGTAAGATCTTGGGTATTGATTTATGCTGTTGTGGTGTCATTTTGATTAATTTATCATTCAGGACTGACTTTGATACACTTGAATGAATCTGACTGTTGCTAAGCATTAAATCCCCTCATTAGTGAGAGAGTTGATAGGACACAGGGAATGAGGTGACTTAACCTGTTGAATGATACGCCTGGAGAAAATTAACTACAAAGAACACAGAAAGGAACAAATATCAAAAGAACTTCAAGTGCCCTGTTTAACAAGAGAGCAATGCACTCAAGGCATGTTGGAGCCTAGACTGAATCCCTTCAGGTGGTTTTGCCTACAGCGTATTCAAGTGATGAGGGTTTGTGTAGACCACACAAATAAATGGCAGTGAGAATAGCCCAGAACAATATGTTGTCTACAGCAGGCCAGTCGATACCAGCTTCAGGTGTGATGGGATGAGCTGCAGCGTCAAGTCACTCAAGAACACTAGTTGTAGTGATTAATGGCCACCTCACTTTACGGTGCTACATTAATCAAGTGCTAGGACCTCACTTACTGCCCTTCCTGGGAGCTTATCCTAATGTAATTCTAGTAGGGCAATGCGTGTAACAATGTCCTCATGTAACAAATGGTGCTTTTGCAAGATAAGAATGTGACAGTTATGCATTGGGGTTCCCTACTCACCAGATTTCAACCTAATTAAACATCTGTCACTTGAGCAAGGATGCAATATGGCATCCAGGGGTCAAAGACCAGTGCAAGGGCATGTGCTTGTCCAATCTCTACATCAGAAAAGGAACAGAATACGAGTCACTGACACAGCCACACTGTGCTACTAGCCTGTGACTTTCACAGTAGAACCCCTGTTGATCAACCCTGTTCATGGCCAGTGTTAATCAATGTAATTTACTTAAATCATGTCTGTTCAATAAAATGTCAGGGCACCTGATACCAAAAAATTGTAGTCATTTTCCTGGCAATACCTTCATGGATTTGTTGAAATAGTAATTGATGCTACATTTAATGCTCAGTATATTTCACAGTCTCTCCCTGTACTGACCTGAAACTAGTAACAACAGTTATTGAGAGACATCTTAATGGAATAAAATCTGTGACTGTCTTCAGAAGGACTGCCTGCTGGCTATAGAGGAAGTGAGCCCATTACTAAGAAAGACAGTACATGGGATATCCTTAAATTGTTGTTATGGACTACACTGTGTATGAATGCACATTTATTTCATTCTGCACAGGATGTGATAAGTATCTGACTGGGGTCTGTCCTTGTTTTTATGGTAAGTGATTTTCTAATGTTATAATGTTTGCCTTATCTTTCTAGTTTTTTTCTTTAATAGCATATCAAATGTTTCCCTTTAATATTTTGTATCAAATGTAAATTTCTGCTCAATATTTGTGAATATATACTGTACAGTATATGCATATAAGGATAAACAGTTTTATATTTACAGATAATCAGACATTGTACAGTAGAAGATAATACAGTACTGAGATAAAATCCTAGGCTGTCTTAGATGTCTCTGCATGGTTACGTTTTATAACTATACCAAATCTTTGTGCAAGCTAATACTACCTAATTCTCTGTATTTGTATTTAAATTAAACTATTTCAAAGTTAAATCGTAAAGTAGTAGAAGATGTTACCACTTCACCATAACGACACTTATGGCATGGTCAGAAGAAGGCTGGCCTGGGATATTTAGCTAGGCAAGACTATGCAAACCCAAAAGGGAATTTAGTCAGCACATGGGGGTAACCCTCTGATATGCTGCGGGGCAGCGGTTAGCAAGGGATGGACCCTATGCAGGCAGGATGTAACAAAACACTGAAGCAACAGGGAAATCTAAGGTCATGGTCAAAGAATAGCAAAAGGGTCAAGAAGCCAAAATGCTAGGAGAAACTTAGGAAAAGATTCCAAGAAGAATTCCAAAAATCATGGTCAAAAGGGTAACCAAAAGTCCAAAAACCAAGACGGATTCCAGAGAAGGTATTGCAGTAGAAGGTCTTTAGCTCCCAAAGTCTGAACCAATACTGAGCATTGAATAAATAGGGAACAATGCTTAAATAGTCCGGAGGGGAGGTGTGGTGATGAGTTGATGAGGCGTGGTTAACCTACTCCTTCCCAGAGTGGATGAAGTACTAGCTCTTAGATGGGGTGTCCTCTGGTGGCGGGATGTTGAAACTGCAACACCCTTCTAGTCTTATGAAAAGTTTTATTGGATCTGTAATGACCAGGTAGTCAGGGACTAATTTATTGATTTAAGGACTAATCTGAAGGTTGGCACCTTGTGCAGCACAATGTACAGTACGTACTGTAGTAAGAATACTGGGGCACTGGACTGAGAATCCTGGTGGAGAGGAAAGAGTGTCACTAACAGGTCAACCAACACCATTTATAGCAGCAACCTTTTTTTTCTTAGAATTTGCCATGTCGACACTAAGCAGATCCTCTGTTGATTAGCTGATTGTCACCAATGTTGTGGATGCCAGTAGAAATAGAATGCAGGTTGGAATTGTAGAATTGTAACTCTTTATGGAACCTTAAGAAAAATGAAATAAAAAGGATGTTCTAATCCAGAACTGTTTTTCCAATATCAAAACAGGAAAATGGAACTATCTGAAGAAGGAAAGACACAAGGGGTTATTAATGGATTAATCATAGAAGACAAAAAGGCATTAGCAAATGCACTTTAATCTTCTATGTATGAATATTTCATTAAATAGTCCACTAAAGAAAAATCAAATCAAGAAGCCTGAGGTCAATATGGTTTGTCTCTCAGTTTTGACTGACCTTGGCATGACTGAAAATAAAGCATTCAGGATAAGAACGTTTTCAGGCAGAACTGAACATTAAAATTATCTATTTTGCAGTACTATCACAGGAGGTAGTCAGCAGAGGAAGACTGTAAGATTGTTGGATATCTTTCAAGTAATGGATGTAAGGGGTTACATACTGTAGCATCAAGCACTGTATACAATATGTATACATAGAAATACTCTTATGGGTATTGATAAAAATACTAGGAGAAGTTTAAATTCAGTTACCAAGTAACCCACAAACACTAATTACTTGTGTCTTCAGACATGCTCCATCATAAAATGTTGTGGCTAAACAAACTCAAAATTATGCCAACATGTCTGTTGGCTGAAGAACTACCAAGGCAGTATCCCGCAAGATTGTTTATACTGTCCTGCCAGCACCGGGTGTTTCAAAAGCTGTTAAAATTGAGGTGCTAGCAGAGACAAGGGAATGCCAGAAAAGAAAATGGCCTGGTTTCCTGTAATTATCATGACAGCTTCAGTGAGCTGGACTTTGCCCATCCTTATGCATTTTCTCAGAGGCACTAAATTGCTATATTCTTTTGACTAATAGTAAATAGAACAAGACTACTCTAAGCATAAGCACAAGAAATTACAGCATAAAAAACAAGAAAGAAAACAGCATGCACATTTTTCTTAGTAAAAAAGTGAGGGTTCGAGTGGCAAGTCAAGCTTAACAATAAAGGCATCTCATGACTTACAGGTACAATAGCCCATAACAGCATAGTTGAAACAATTATACAGACCTGTTTCACTGGAGAGCTGTAAATGTTCACTTTTAAAGTTAATTTTATTGTATGTACAAAGGTGACTTTTCTGTCACACCCTCTAAATCTAGAGGGTGCTCCTTCTCTGTCCTGTTCCTAGTTTCTCTGTGCTTTACTTGTTCTTCCGGTGTGTTTTTTCTGGGACTATATATTTCTGGGTCTCCCTATTCTCCTGGGTTGGCATTGAGATCAGTTGTCGTGAGGCTTTCCTCACCAGGTCGCCCCACGCCCGCTACCTAAGGGCTTATGTCTCGTTCCCAACTCCACCCGATACCTTGAGCCCAGAGCGAACCCCCGTGTTTGCTCCATTCCTGCTGCTTTGCATAGGGTCTTCTCGTCTCGCTGGTCACTCTCTACAGCTAGCCTCTGGCTTCTGTGACATTTTTGTCATGTGAAAAGGTAACCTAATCAAGTACAAATGGTTTATTTGGTCTAAAATTCTGCTACTCAAGCACATTATAAGGTCAAGTTTAATATTTTATTGCTATAAATATACAACATACAGCCAATAACAAACAACGTCCCCTAACACATTTTCACATACCGTCTTAAACATTCAAAATCAAAGTACAGAGTTCATGCTTCTCAGAGCTTCTGGACCTAGTAATCCTTACCTTCATAGACCTGAACTGACTTTGGGTAGGGTGGAAAAGGTTGGGGGTGATCTTTAAAGCTTTGTGTTTTAGTATAGAGAGGTACAGTGAGTCCACAGAGAGAAGATGACATCCTTCAGTGTAAAGACAATATACTGTACTCTCTCTAGCTGCTTGTCCTGGGCAGAAGTGACATCATACCACACAGTGATGGAAGAGGTCAAATCACTCTTAATAACAGATCTTTAAGTGCCTTACGAAGTGCCCCCCTAAATATTTAGGCCTCAGCAGTAAAGGTTATGTTTGGCGCAAGCATAGCATTGAACATAATCCCGAGAACACCATCCCTACTGTGAAGCTTGGTGGTGGCAGTCTCATGCTCTCGGGAAGCTCTGCTGAATCAGGGGCTGGAAGATTTGTGAAGATAAAAGGAAAAATGGATGCAGCAAAGTACAGATAAATCCTGACGCAGCAGTCTACAGAAGACATGGGACTTGGGAGAAGATTAAACTTCCAGTAGGACAATGACCCAAAACGTACAGCCAAAGTCACATTGGAGTGGTTTAAAAAGAAAAAAGCCAATGTTCTGGAGAGGCCCAGAAAAGCCCCAGAACTCAATCAAATCCAGAATTTATGGCAGGGGTTGAAAATTGCTGTTCACCAACTTTTCCCATCCACCCTGAAGGAGCTGGAGCAATTACAGTATTCAAAAAAGAATAGGCAAAAGTCACATTGTGTCCAAATGAGAAAACTGGTAGGAATCCAAGAAGCATTACGGCTGTAATTTCTGCCAAATATTGACTCAAAGGGGGGTGAATACTTACCCAATCAGTTATTTTCTGTTGTATATTTATAATTAATTTAGGAGGATCTGGAGAATTTTGTTTTCACTTTGACACCTTATATAGTGTGTTCTGTCAATCAATGGCAAAAACTCCCAGTTAAATACACCATTAATCCATAATGAAACACAATAAAATGTAAAAAAGTCCAAGTGGAGTGAATACTTTTGATAGCCACTGTAATACTACACTCTAGGTAAGGTTTCCATTTTCTTTTTTTACTACCCCAGAACTGTGTACATCATTAAATAAAGAGAAATATTCATAATAACTCATAATCAGGCAATTATGAAAGCCATGAACATTCATTGCTAAGTATTCATCTGTCTCATGACCCTTATTAAATGTATCTAAGGCACTGATGCAGTCCTATGGGAAGCATAATAATGATCTCCAAAGCAGCAATGAAAAATAATTTTATGATAAAACCAAGAAGCCATGGGGAAAATGATTTGAAATGTTCAAGTATGAAATGCTTCAAAATCCTTGCCTCTGTCCATTTTAGGCATTCTTTAAATATTTATAAACTGAAACATTTCACAAGGCAATCAGATAAAATGCATTCTCAATATTTGTCAAGGATTCTCCCCTGGGCGCTTGTTCTGATTTAACTCACCATGAGCTCCTGCATTACTGTAACTATAACATGGCCACTCATGGCAGTCCGATCCCATTATTCCTTCTATCAGTTGGTCAATAACGTACAGTAATTTGACAAATATTATACCGTTTGAGGCTGAAAAGTGATGTGGACAGTGCAATTTCTGTTCTCTGTTGTTCACACAGTGGAAAGTGTGTTAAATTATTATTTATTGATTTCTCTGTAGGGATTTGCATCAGTCTTTCAAGAAGCGAGGAGTCCCATATTTCACATTGCACACAAAGTCCTGATACGACCTGATAAAAAAATGTATATTATAGTACCATACAATCTCATGTAGGACAGCATGGTAGTGCTGTAGTAGGGTAGTTGGGTCTTGGGATTGATTCTGGCTAAAGGCTCCTCCTTCCTGTGCCTTCCTGTGACTTGCATGTGTTTTCCCTGGGTTCTCCAGTTTCCTCTCATCTTCCTCCCGAACCTGCTGGATAGGTAAATCCTGTACAAGGTTTAGTCCCATCTTGCTTTACAGTTCTGGGAGAGGATCCACATTGCTGCAACCCTTACCATAATTAAACACCTTTGTGATAATGGGTAGAGGAATACTAAAACCATACAAACATGGAGAGAGCATGCAATCTCCACACATAAAGGCATCCCAGTACACATACAGGCCCACAACCTAGTGCATTGAGGCTTCGGCAATAACCAGCATGTCACCCTATATATATACTATACTTTCCACAGAGTGTTAAAAACAAGATGTGACCTTACTTCAAATTGTGAGCTTCTCTTAGTGCTGCAAATGGCACACAGCATGTAGGCTGATAGTCTGGCTGATAGTCTTCATTTTTCTTTTTTGCTTTTCTGTCCCCTCTGTTTCATCAAAATTGACTGATCAGAAACCAGCTCATGCTCTATTATTTGATCCCTTTTTTACTTTGTAACTTCGAGTTACTGCAACTCTCAAATATTCTAATGACATCATGAAATGGATGAGTTATTATGTGTGCACATCAGGTTTGGCATGACTTAATGACCCAAAGAAATTTGCTGGCATCATTCACTAAAAGTGTGGTGATCGGAATGACTTTATGTGCCTGCAGCTTCCATTAGGCCATTAACGTTGTGCTTACTGTTCCCCCCATTATCTTCACTATAGTCCTTTGGAGATCAAGCTTTCAGCTGCTTTGTGGGTTGAAAGACAATCAGAACTATTGACTGTTTTCAAGATGACACATCATTTTGTTATATGTATTTTTCACTCCTATATGAGCCAATAACCAGCAAAAGTTTTCAGTGTTTTTTTAATTCCGTTAAAGCTAGCATACACAGACCTGTTTTATGCAATGAAAGACCATGTGTATTTGGATGATAGTTCATAAGAAGATGTATTATAAAGAAATATTCATGGCTTAATTACAGATGAATTAATAACATGATCCTATCCACACTTCATTGAGCTCCATAAAAAGTATAAATGCAGGATATTGAGAAATCATACTGTGGAATGGAAACATAACAGTGAGTGCATGTCTATCCAAAGAAACAGCTGTTTTTAGAAACTCTGCAATGTACAGCAATTTGACAAATTAATTTTGTGAACAATTTTTTGAACAAATTGTGATTACAAAATGATATGGTTTCCTTCTGGTTTCCAAGGATTCATTAATTCAAAATAGAATAGAAAAGACGGACCAGAGCAGAAGCATGAACCGGTATCTAATCGTAAATTACCATCTTTGTAAAAGAAGCATTCTGAGGGCATCGTGAATTGTGTAATTGCATTATTGGACCAAAATCTTACAATGTAAGAGCCTTGTATTTGAATAAAAGAGTACTGTGAAATCACACAGAAATCACCCTTCCAGATTTAATATACCATATCTCTAATTAAAGAGTTAGCTACATCTCCGGATTTAAATGGATATGCTGTGTATTAAAAATACAAGGCCTTTTTATCCTTGTACTTCATAAATTAATAAATGATTAAACATTCAATTCAATTCCAATTTAGATGTTTTATCATTTAAACTTTGATACTTTAATCCTTATTTACACAGCCTTTCCTTGTAGGAAAAGGGAAAAAAAATTATATGATGTTCTTGACCACAGGGAATACACATCTCTCTGTGTAAGAGTTCCTGTACTCTATAGCAATTTAGATTTTATGTTTATAAAATGATGCATCTGATATGAAAATATATTTTTGCATATGAAAATAAATGCTAAATAACAAATAACAGGCAGTATCTCTCTTGACTGTAGCAGGAAATCAAACCAGATCAAAAAACTAACATGGCTACAGGGAGAATATCCATCCATCCATTTTCTAATCAGTTTATCTTATACGGGGTAGTGGGGGAACCAGAGGCTATCTCAGCAGCAGACGGGTGTAAGGCAGGATGCACCCTGGACAGTATGCAGTCCACACACTCACACCAGGGCAATTTTCCCAGAAGCCAATTAACCTAGCAGTTTGTCTTTGGACTGTGGGAGGAAACCAGAGCACCCAGAGGAAACTCCCAGCAATCGCAGGGAGAACATATTGTATTACCTCGGCACCTCAGGTCCGGAACTGAACCCAGTGTCCCAGCACTGCAAGGCAGCAATGCCAACAAATGTGCCTCCATGCCACTCAGAGACAGCATGCAAATTGCCATCCCCATGTTACTATGCTGCCATAATACTGAATACAAAATTAAATGTATTTTTTCTTTCCATTGTATGCTGTTGATGTGTATAATGTACATGAAAAGCTTCACAAATAAAAATAAAATTTCAAATGCAGAAAAACATTAATCTTGTGCTGGAACATGTTGAGTCTCGACTTTTATTTTTAGTGCATGAGGTTAGGACATTGCAGTAAGGGAACGAAATCAATTCTGCTTATAGTATGTCATTTGACATTCTTGACAAAATCTTTTTTGTCCAAAAATTGTATGTTTTTTTCAAGTTTACATGTTAATGTACATCTTGTTCATGCAATTTTATTGACACATCTGAGAGATTGAAATAAATTTTGTAATTATATTCACAGTTCATACAATCTATGCTGAGTGATAGGATTAGACCCTCAGACTTGCAAAATATAGACTTTAGACTGCATCCATACTAGTATTACTTGCTAGTAGTAAGGCCACCTTTTCCTTGTAGGTCCAGTGTAAATCTACCATTAAACAGCAGGTCACAACTGAGGTGGACTGATACAATGTTCAGGGTGTGTTACAACATTCCTTCCTTTATTATCACTGGTATTGAAAGAGACATCTAAACATTTAATAGATTTATATCTACATAAATTGCTACACCATTATATACAGTATCTAAAGTGTATATAATTTCAGTTCTGTAAACAGTTGAATAACTTCAGAAAACAATTTCAAAAGCTTCTCCCAAAGAAGTTCATAAAGAAATTATTCAAGTTGCACTGTGTTTTTTTTTACTCACATGGTATAATGGTACTGCACTTACCTACATTTCCATTTCAGTTTCCCTCTTTCAGCCTGGTGTAGTCATGACCTTTAAGCTAAAATATATGAATACCATAGCAAATAAAACCTGAATATAAACAACAAAACTTCGCTGCTGGTAATTAAGTTCCACAAATCCCGATGACAGTAATTAAGTCAGTAAAGTAAGATTAATTGTTTTTGTACTTTTATGATATGTGGGGTGGAATTAAGTACTCCTGCCACTGGGAAGAATTAATTGAAGCTGAATGCCAATCTAGGGCAAAGCAAGGTCTTTTAATTCGTTTTTTATATCCAACACAAGCCCAGCTTTACCATAAAGACTTGTTAGAGGCAAATGGCGATCTTCCTCTCTGGTTACATAACCATCATCAAGGTCCTCAGGCCAGTCAAATTTGATACACTACTGAGCACTTTAATCGCTTTAAACAGTCTCACAGAGCTCTCTAAAAACTACTGAAAATTAATGACGAAAGGCCAGACTATGAAGACTATCTCGATTTGAATGGTGATGTTCCTGCCCTCCTGGTAGACTATGGCAGCTGAACTCATTTCACAGGAATACACCTCATACTTCGGCTCAAATGAGAGACCAGCTTCATGTATCTTAATAATACTGTTAGACTGTAAGCAGTTCACAGTGAGAAGATGTTGTATTGCTTAGCATAAATTACAACTAAAGTCTGTAATCAATTATGTAATAAAACAGGCAGTTAAAGGGGAACTGCTGCACTATTTTTATATTTTGGGATTACAAAAAATTGGTATTCATGAGTGCATTTCAATCCACAATAAACTAAAGTGTACATAGTAATGTGTAAAACCTCCAATTGACATCACAAAACAGACATAATTTCCAGGTATACTCAGCATCATATTCTGCGATTCAGAGCAAGGCAACAGAACTTCTGGTGACATAAAGCAGTCCTATTACATAATAATCTCTTTCAATCTGTTACGTCCCAGTGTGTGGTCCATGTGTGTTTTGTTACTATGTTCCCCACTTCCTGACCTTGATTGTTCTTCCTCCCCCATTGGTTCATCATTACGTCATTGTTTCCCTGTGACATCATCATCAATCAGATTCTTAGCCAATCAGAGTGCAGCTTATTTAGTATATAAGTTGGAGGTTTTCTGAATGAAGGGGCCTTTTGTTTGACTTCGGTCCCACTTGGCTCAGCTTCGGTTTCACTTCGCTTCGCTTCGCTTTTGGTTTTTGCTTCGGCTTCGCTTTGTTCATGTGTGTTTTCTTATAGCTTTGGCTTTGTTGTTTTCTTGGTTTGTGTTCGTCTCTTTGTACTTTCGTTTGTTTGTTTGTGTTTATCCTTGTTTTGCCATTACCTTGTCCAAACGTATTGTATCAACCTCTGTGTTCTTTTGTACCCTGTTACTTGTGTCTACTCTCGTTTGTATTCGTAGTTCACTTGTGTATTTGTGTGAACTTTTGTGTATAGTGTTAGTTTAGGTTGTTGGGTCCATTCTACACACTTACTGTAGTTGATTTCTGTATTAGTAACACTAGTTTAGGATGGGTGAGTGCCTTTTGTCTTGTATGGTTTTGGGTAGTTAGTGAAGGTTAGCTAGGTCGTTTGAAAACGCCGAAGACCAAGTGTTTCGGGTTTTCTTTTTTAGTTAGGTCAGCTTTCCCTCACTTTCTAAGCCAGTTCCATTTTGTTTGTTTTCTTTTCTTTGGCACCATTCTAGTTCCCTACCCCTGTGTGTTATTGTGTCTTATTATGTACCAGTCACTTATTCACCTTAAAATAATCACTTTTGCACCAACCCTTGTTGACATGCTTCCTAGTCCCTCACCAGAACCCACCTGCATCCAAAAATTATCCTAAATGTTACACCACTTTACCCCTAGACACTTGGGGTCGTACAACAAAAATATTGCTCTCGACTTTGAGACAGTTTTGGCCGACAAATGCAAATTACTTCTTAGCTCTGCATGCAAGTCACATTGGAACATTTCTGCAGTGTAATGTCTGCTGCACAACCTGTACTTATTTGCTTGTACTGTACATCGTAATACATTAGTCATTACAGTGACTGGTGAGCAGGAAGGGTTACCTCACATAACAATTCTCAACAACTCTTGACAACATGGTGACTATACCATCAATTAATTTGTTACCAAGATTTAAAAATTGGAAATGCACTTTAAATTCAAAATGTCCATTATACAGGGATCCATGACTGAATTTTAGAGGGAGTTTGTTCCCTTGCGGTAGCTTTCTGCATAACCTGAGGTATGTTAGCAGAGGAGAAAAGGATTTAGATGTACAGGGTAGCAATGTTCAGGTGGGATGACGCTTTCATTATTAATTCATAATAATTATTTATGTCATTTCACAAAAGTCATATGCGTGAGCTGTGTATGTGCAGGCTCTGTTCAATTTCTTCCTACCTTCTTTACCACGGCTGTCTCCAAGAAATTGTCTTCTCCAGCTTGCTGCTCTGATGATGATCTTTTTGGACTCAAGCAAGAGTTAGACTCCCCACAAGCAGGGTATTTCTTTTAAGTATCCAAAGCAATCTTCTTCTGAATATTATAAATTCCCCTTTCTCCTTCGTCTTCTTGATGCTTTCCTTTCAATCAGTTATTCCAGTGCTACCTCTCCACCATGAGAGCTTTGTCCACAGTTATTGAATTTCTTGGAATTATTCTCAGTTCTGAAGATTTGTCTACCACCTCGCCTTTTGTCTTCCTCGGTCAGCTCAAGTTCACTTTGTGAATTTTTTCACAAGGCTAAGCATTCATTTCATATCTCTCAGATCTCACCTCATCAGTTTCCTGTGTCCATCACCACATAACCATCATTTCAAATTGCAAAGCAGAACTTTGGTTATGGAGCATAGTTTTAAAAAAAAGTAATAGGCTTCCCTTCATTTTTATGAAGTTTCATCACCTCCTGAAGATCTCCAGTTTTACTGGTGTAACCCTTTCTTTTGAAATTGTTGGTTCTCAGCACCCTGGCACTTTTAGTTTTCCTCCTTCCCGCTTTCTGAGTATTCTTCCACTTTATTGGAATTGTACCTAATTGTCTTCGCTACCTCTTTCTGCAGCTACAATAGGAAACAGAAATCCATTTTCATTCATTCAGACAACCTCTGAGTCATCCATACCAACAATAAAGGAAAATTGTTCTCCAAGCTCAGCACAAAATTCCTCTGTCATTTCAAATGCCTCACTATTACTAATCCATTTATAATTGTCACAGCTCACATCCAAGGCTATGTCAATGGTATCTCTACCAGTGGTTGTATACTTACCTGATTCTATTCAGAACAATTCTCTGGCCTCTCACTTTCAATAGGCTCATCCTCCTCAACAGCACATCAGCACTCAGCAGTAAAGGTCATTTGCAACTCATCATATCAAAATACTTGGTTGCCGGTCATCGGAGGCTTACCTTACCATGCGCAACAATTCTGACATCCTGATACAACCATTCCATCAGCTTTCAATTTACCTTTTCAAAAGAGTCCAACAATTCAAGCCAATCATTCCAGCACATTATTCTCCTCCTCCTTCTGCATTGGTGGTTTGGGGTCCCTTTTTTTGTTTTGGGGATCCTAGTCTTCTCATCCTATGACCAGGTGACTGACCCTTAGCCAAGCAAGTTAAGCCAAATCTCACTATAAATAAGCACTCAAACATCTTCAGACACATTTAAATATTGGATGTCATTTTTCCTTTTGAACTAGATTTAAATGTCTGTTTAGGGATGTAATCATGGTTACAATGCAAGCCACTGAGAAGTGCAAGCACTGGCAATTTAACACGGCACCTCCTCCCTAAAAACAAAGCAGGTCACAGCTGGGGAAACTGCACTGGTGCAATTAATATGGTTTTCTGTTGCACAGCACTGCTCTCTGTGGGATTTTAGTGCAGGTTGCATCACAGACTCTGAAAATGAATCTGTTTGCTTAAGTTAATGCTGTTTGCTCCACTGTGGGGATCATCCAGTCTCTCCTTCAGCAGGCGGAATTCAGGGCTACAGCTGCTCTTTATCTGTTGGCAACAAAAGCAGATACTGTAGGTTGATTTTTCTGCAGGACATGCAGCACCAGAAAGGAGACTAAATCAGAGAAGGAAATTTCCCCACTGATATTCCATCTGACCAGACTGGAGAAGAGTAACTTCCAATCTAATTTGTGTATTGTTAGAATAGCAGAGAATGCTGAGAGAGGTTATCATATTTACTGTACTTTATTATCTCAACAATAAATATAATTAATGCAATTCCCAGACAGAAACTGAACAGAAATCAAATTATGTTAAAACCCCTGGTGTGGGATGTTTATACAGGAACTGTTTTAGGAGAGTTAGGGTAACACACACATTCAAGGTACTGTAGCTGAAAGGTATGAGCCAAGTGCAGATTAATTAAAATAAGCAGCAGCACAGTGGCTCGTTCAGTTCCAGACCTGGGGTGCTATCTGTGTGGAGTCTGTGGGGGTTTCCTCCAGGTGTTCTGGTTTCCTCCCACAGTCCAAAGACATACTTGCAGGTTAATTGGCTTCTTGGAAAATTGACCCTGATGTGAGTGTATGCATGTCTGTGTTCATGTCTCTGTATGCCATGCAATGGACTGGTGTCCCATCCAGGGTGTATCCTGTCTTGCACCCTTTGCTTGGTGGGATAGGCTGCTGCTCCCCGGTGACCCTGAATTGGAAAAAGTGGTAAGAAAAAGGATGGATGGATGGAAATGAAAACCACCACCAAAACAACAAAACAAAGGCCCAGTTCTTCTCTGAGCTCTTTACTGACATCTTCAGTCCCTAACTGAAGAAGTAAGATAAGCTGCTTACTAGTTTTCCAAACTGGGACTCTTCACAAAACTGTTCCAAAATCTCAAAACCTCACAGTTCTACTCATTCAGTCACTCTATGGTTTCCTTGCCTCACCCCTTCTCATGTAGCTTGCATAGGAGGATCTGCCCTCTTTCCTAAAATGACAGATAAAGACTGACCTTTTGAAGTCTCAGTTTCATGACTTTTCCCAGCAGCAGCTCATTCCCCAGAACATTCTAGAAAATGTGGTCCAGATAGGAATCTCCATTTTCCCTGTCAGAGGGAGAAATTCAGACTTTTGTACCATAGTAAATATTTCTTTACACACTATATTTCTGTGGGCTTAAAAACGGCTTTTTGTGGACACAAGCAATCCCCAAGCAACTTGAGAGAGCTTGAGCAAATCTGCCAAGAAGTATGGGCAATAATTGTTCCAAGCTGGTGTACATTACCTACGTAGCTTTTGCCAGGCTCCTAAAACCTGTAAGAAGTGCCCTCTGATCTCAGTTTGTAAATGCACATCCATGTACTGTAGTTTAATCTTGTGCCCCTTGGTTCCTGTTTTACTGTTAATTTTGAGGAATTCCACTGGGTTGACATTGTTAGTGTCTTTGACAATTTTGATTACTTGTATCAGATTCCCTCGTTTGTTCATGACTAAAATGCTTCATTTCCTTCAGTGTAGCCCATTCCCATAAGCATCAAAATCTATTTGGTTGCTCGTCTCTGGACTGATATCAGGACACAGATATGTTTTCTATAACTTGGTGACCAAAATTGTATGACATATTTTAAATGAAGCCTTTTTTGTGTGTTCCACAATTTAAATAACAATAATTTAACATAAATTGAGTTAAAATTACTATTACTGTAACTATATGGTCTAGTATTTTGTTTTCCTTTTTAATTGTGTCCCCACATTGTCTAGAAAATGCAAATGTTGTATTAACATAGTGTACGTACCCACATACATCCTCAGTAGCCTCTTTCTACTCAACATTTCCAATTTTATTTACTTTCAGCTTCTCTTTGCCTTTCCATTTTTTTATTTTACCTGTGCATACAATACATTGTACTATTTTCCTTTAACAGGATCCTTTTGTTTTTTAATCATTTCAAAAAGTGCTTTCTTTGCCCTTATTTTTCCTATGTTTTAGAACTATCCTGGGATATTTGTTTTAGCTTTTAAGTTTATCAATTTTGTGATAAACTTGTTTTGTGCTTCAAGCATAATCTGTTACATTCTTGCCATTCATTTTGTACTGATTTCAGATCTATCCTATACCATTTTAATACCTATACCATTAAACTCTGTTTCATTCCCTCAAAGTCTGCTTTATTGAAATTGTAAGCTTTTGCTGTGTCCTCACCCTTTGCTGTTTCAAACTATACTTCAAAGCCTAATATATTATGATCACAGTTTCCTAATTATTACTCTGTTCACCTCAGTCTGTCTTGATTGTTTGAAAAGACAATATTTTTACAAGCATTTCCGCTTGTAGGTGCTCTGCCATTGTGGGTAAAAAGAAGTCATTAACCATGCCTACCATTTTCCATTAAAGTCTCCCATAAACAACTACAGTATGTCCTCTTTTGGACATCCTTACTTTCATGATGCTGTGATTAATTATAACAACTTCTGCTTTTGTTAGTCTCTAGTACACTCTTAACACTATTTTTACATTAACTACATACACCAATATTAACTATTTAATCTCATCTAACTTGTTACTGATACTCCTAACATTTAAGTATAAACAGTTAATAACCTACTGTAAGTATTTATTTTGTTTTTCTCTTTTTAACCTTGGTCTTTGCTTACAAAGTAACTTCCTTCTTTATTTTTGCTTCATATTTCCCCACCCCTTTCTAGTTTCTAAATGTTTAAGTGTTTCTGGAGTTTTTTGTGGATTCTTGAGACAGATGACTGTGGCCAACTCATTTAGGTGTGATATGTCCTTTGCTATGGGAAGGTTTTCAGTAGTTCAGAAGCTGAAAACGTTTGCATACCATGTCCTCATCTACAGGATGCACTGGCAGATTAGCACTTATAATTGTTCATCATTGCCTGCTGCTACTGAAAAAATGACAAATTTAAATCCTGTTTTTAATGTTTGGAATTGTTTGCCAAGTTGTTAAAATTTATTCTAAATGGAAACTGTGCTATTTATTCCAATATCATTTGTGCCCACAATGCACAGCAACAACTGGGTCCTCACCTACCCTGACTAAGAGCTTGTCAGCTCTGTGGATGGTACCAATGGCTTTAGCTCCAGGGAAACAACAAACTGTTGTCATCTTATGGTTTCTGGTGCAAATTTTAATTTGCGGTGTTCCAAAGAATGGAGTGTCCAACAACTACCACTTCTCTTTTTTGATTTTTAGTCAAGATGTGTGATTGATTTTTGTAGCCAACAATGGACTTGTCCTGGTCTTGAGCAAGAGTACCTCCATCGTTTGTGTCTCCACCCCTTTAAACTTGTAAATGGCAGTCCTAGGAAATTGGTCCTGACTTTCTGTTACAGGTTCTGTTATGCACTCAGGGTGTAACTGATATGTACCTACACATACTGTAGTTTGAAAGTGTTCTGTCACAGAATACTTCTGGGTGTGTAGCTAATATGTTTTTGTACATAACAGGTGTTAAGTGTGCCACTGAAACGTGGACTGCTCCTCAATGATGATTTCCAAGTTACTACCAATCTTCAAGCACAGCACCTTGTTTTCATGGTCTAAGTGTGGCAAGATTTTTTTTTTTAATGCAGCTGAAGAGAGACTGAGATACTCTTGAACCACATTTGATTTTGTCTTAATTTTTCTTCTAGAAAGACATACGACTGGAATCCATTTACACCATCAAAAAGCACAAAAAAGTACAGTACAACATCATGACAAATCTCATCTCATCTTTCTCATCTTTAAAAATTGATCAATTAATGTCTTTTATCACTTTCTTGTGTAAGTTCCCCTCATTTTTTGGTTTATATCCATCCAGCCATTTTCTAAACCCTTTATCCAGTACAGGGTTGCTGGAGACAAACAACAGGCACAAAGGAGGATACAACTTGTATGGACCACCAGTACATCACAGGGCACACGCAGACTTAAACTCTGACCGCACCCAATCACACCAGGACCACTTTTCACAGAAGCCAATTAACTTACCAGCATGTCTTTGGTGAACATGCAAACAATTCACAGATAGTATCCCAAGAATTGAACCCAGGGCCCCAGTGTTGCAAGAGTGCAATCATGCTGCATCCAGTGTGCCATCATGCTGCCCCTTGTTTTGTATTTGTTGTTGCCGTAATGTCTTCACAGACTTTTTGACACCCTGTTAGCAAACCTTTATAATAACCAAATCCTAATCCTCACCATAGATTGAACAATACCTCAAAACCTATGGTTGAGGAGTACTGTATGTAATAGAAGCATGTAATAATTTCTATTACAGTTTATATCAATATTAATAACATGTAAATATATTGTTTATAGGCAGTTAGACATAAATTGAAGCATGGCTAAATATCATGTATAATATACTTGAAACAGATGTGACACAATCTGGCATCCATATTAAGTTCTATCCGTATCATGTATTGCTCCAAGCAATCTGTGACCTTTCACAGAAGACTGTGTTACCCTTTGAATACCACTAAACAATAGTCTGCTCTAAAGTCAGGTGTAAACAGCATACCACATAAGAAAACAAAAACCGCTGGCAGCAAAAGGTAAAGGGTGTGCATTTCATTTTCTTATAGTTACAGATACGGTTTGTTAAGAAAAATGGTTTCTCCAGCCTCTATCATAATATTTTCACATTTAAAACATTATTATTGTGTAAGAGATATCAGCCACAACTTTGTTCAATTATGTAGTGACACATTGATACCAGGAAAAATGTCCTTTACCTGTTCCACATACATTAAAGTAAAAAGTGTTTTTTTTTTCAGGGCTGCTGCATGCGGTGTCTAATGCATTATAGTGTCTGATGGTCTCATCCTTTTAAAGAATAGATATGTCCTACAGCATAAATTAGTGTTTTTTAATAAATATCTGTTACCTTAGCATGAATATATATATTCAAAGAAAAGCTTGAATAAAATATACTTGAACTTGAACTTGAACTTTATTGCCATATGTAACCGGTACTGGTACAATGGAATTCTTACTTACAGAAAGTCTCTCGATTGTAAAACAAGTGTAAAAAACAAAACAAAGTGCAAACAGTGCATCAAGACAATATACAAAAAAACAGTAGACAATGTACAAGTAAACATGTAGACAGTTTGAATGTAAACAATACAGACGTGTAAACAATGACTGGAGATGTGCAATAGATAAGAAATCATAATGAAGTAGATGGTGATGGTGTAGGTGTGGTCCGAGGGGGATGGCTAAATGTGTTCGCCAATCTCACTGCTTGTGGATAGAAGCTGTTGAAGAATCTAGTGGTAAGTGTCCGTATGCTCTTATATCTCTTGCCTGAGGGCAGTGGGGTGAAGAGCTCATGCCCGGGGTGGTGACTGTCCTCTGTGATGGCCAGAATTCTACCACGGCAGCGGTCCTCATAGAGCTGTTTAATCTTGGTGAGACCGCAGACGATGATCTTCTGGGCCATATTGACCATTCTCTGCAGTGCCTTTCTTTCTCGCGAAGAGGTGTTGCCATACCACACGGTGATCCCGTTGGTGAGGATGCTCTCGATGGTGCAGCGGTAGAAGTTCACCAACACATGTATTGGCATCCCCCATCGCTTGAGGCACCTCAAGAAATAAAGGCCCTGCTGAGCCTTCTTCATGATAGAGTCAGTGTTCACAGTCCAGGTTAGATCTTTAGAGATGTGAATTCCCAAAAACCTAAAGCTGGTGACTGTTTCCAGTTCCGTTCCATCAATACTGAGTGGGCTGTGTGTGTGTGGCCTGTGTCTCCGAAAGTCCACTATTAGCTCTTTCGTTTTCTTTACGTTCAAGTCCAGGTTATTGCTGACACCACCTAAGCAGCTGTATGACTTCATCTCTGTAAGTGGACTCGTCATCATCACTGATCAGTCCTATTATAGTGGTGTCATCTGCAAACTTAATGATGCTGTTGTTGCTGTGACTTGCTGTGCAGTGGTGAGTGAACAGGGAGTACAACCTTGGACTCAGACAGCAGCCTTGTGGGGTTCCAGCGCTCAGGGTGAGTGGTTTTGATGTTTTATTGCCTATCCACACCACCTGTGGTCTCTCGATAAGAAAGTCCAGCAGCCAGTTGCAGACAGAGTTGCACAGACCTAATCCCCTGAGCTTTGTCACCAGTTGACTGGGTATGATGGAATTGAATGCTGAACTGTAGTCCACAAACAGCATTCTCACATACGAGTTCTTAGTGTCCAGGTGTTCCAAGGCTGTATGCAGAGACAGGGAGACAGCATCATCCACTGATCTGTTGTTCTGGTAGGCGAACTATACATTGTTAGTTATACAGCCTGGATCTCTGAGCATCTTCCAAAATCTCTTTACAAGCAGATATTGATAATTAACCTACTGTATGTATAAATTATGTATGAATGCCGTTAGTAAAACAATTCTTGTATCTTTTCATGAGAAGACAGAATGGCTTCATTTCAAAGGTTCAAGGACATGAAAGCTGGAATGACTGGTTATAGGTGAGGTGATATTCAAACTGTCCACAAAGTGACAAAAGTGGGTGTTGGGCAGCAGTCTGGGGCTATGTCTACTTTAATTATGTGTGCATATAATGACAAGTGTTTTTGTCAGGGTATAGTGTGTTTTCTTGTGTCTGTTTGTGTTTGTTTTCTTTCTTTAATCAAGGTGTTCAGGCCTTTCAGGATCAAACAGCAAGAAAAGTGACAACAAAAGCTGAACAACGCTGCTGGCCCCAGTGCCCATCAATTACTACATAGTCAGTGGTGATACATTCGATTTTGTGGGGGTACTGAACAAGCTGAACCAGACCTGAAACAGAACTACACGGAGGAAGCACTGTCACGATTGTAATCCCTCCTCTTAAGGGTGCTCCGGCTCTTTCACATTTTACTCAATCATGTGCACCTGCCTCCAATCCAGCACCTCCTTATTTTTTTTATCAAAATATACTTTATTTCCATCACTACATCTCAAAAAAGGAAACATTCTCACAAGTTAGTAAACTTGGCATGCAATAAAAACTTTCTGAATGGCGGTGATTGTCCATTATCAATCTGTGCAAGTGGATGACGGGGCCGGATTTGCGCACTGAAAGAGTCCCTCCAAGCCCTACCACTTGCTTTTGTCCATTAGTCCCTGTACAGAGCCCAAGTCCTTTCCAGCGCTCCCTTGCCTGGAGAAGCCCCATTTGGCGACGTTGCACTTCATCCTCCTCCTGAGGTCCGCAAGGATCCTCTCCTCTAGCTCGCTCGCTCCCCACTCTGTGTTGTGCCGGGTGAGAATGTTTCTCGCACTCCACAGGCCCTGTTTTGTGAGGGACAGCAGCAGCCACAGTAGGAGCTGCGTCCTCTTGTCCAATCTGGTTGGTGCCAGCCCCAGCAGAATGTACTGGTAACTGAGCACCGCTCCAAGGAGTTGCATAATGTTGTCCATTCTGCCCCACACCTCTTCGGCGAATGGGCCGCTCCAGCCCCTCCTTATAAGCCAGACGCTCACTCTATTCCAGGCTCTGCATTGGAAGACAGATGCCTGGAGGCCCGCCTACCACCAAGTGGCCTACTCCCGCGGCTTGAGGGTATAGGCCTCCTATTGGCGTCCCAACCCAGCTGGGTCTGGGGCTCAGAGCGCCTGGTCCCATTATCCCCAATTTGATTCCCTCTCCCTGCACCGGATTCCGTTCTGGTTTTTAACTTTGTCTTGTTGTTGTCTCATCTGGATTTCCCGGTTTTTGGACTCTTTGACTCTTTGATTTCCCCTCTGGACTCCCTCGGACTTGTGCGCCTTGACCACGCCCCCCCGGGCTCCAGTGCACCGTCATCATGCCCCCTGTTCGTCAACCTGCCCAGTTCCTCGCCGTCTCCTCCCCGTGTCTGTTGCACTCCCTACCGGATTCTATCGCCTGCATAGGGTCCTGATTAACGCTTCGTAACAAGCACAGAGGACAAAGAAGGAAAGGACAATGCACCGACACCTGGTCAACTGCACATACTCAGTTCCTTAATCAGCCCCCACTCGTTAGGTCTGCCTACACTAGCCTTCCACTCCTCCTCCCCCACCAAGATCACCACAACACTCCAGCCCCTCATCCAAGTACTGGTGTTCAGAGAATAGAGAGTAAGGAGACATAATGGAACATAGTGCTTAGGATTGATGGACCACAAGAGGCAGTTGAAGAACTATGCAGAATTTTGTTCTTTCTCCAGTGTGGAAGAAGGAGGCACACCAAGATAACAGACAGCTGATTTGAATGAGTGGTGCTTTCATTTTTTTTTGGGGGGGGGGGAAGTCTATGCTGGTAAGTGGGGACTGTGAACTGTAAGTGTTGTATGTGTGTCCACAGTGGATACTTTTTCAGTTAGTGACAACTGATTATAGTTACAGTGTGTAGCCTAACTGCTTTGTGCTGGTCATTGGGTGGACTTGTGCTTCTAGGAGTGACAACAGAACTGTAGAGGGAAGAAGGGCAATAGCACCTATAAAATTGCTTAGTAGTGTAATTGACTACTAGACCTGGATGAAAATTCCACCCTGTTCTATATTGCATTAGTTTCTTTAAAATAATATTGTTTATTTGACCAAACTTCAGCTCTGTTGTTCTGACAGGCTCTTAATGATTAAAAGAGGTTGACAGTTTTTGCAACATCCGGTCATTAGAATTCAAGAAGACAGGTAGAGAACTAGAGGGAGAAACTTTGGCCATTCTTCTCATTCGGTTTCCAGCAGCTTATTGATTTTTCAATCTTGTTAAATCTATTCTGCAAAAAGGAATGAACCAACAGCTGTATCCTGTGATAAAATATTCCTTTTTGAAGAGGCAAATGAAACTTCATATTTGTAACTCCCTGCTCCAAACCACTGCTGGTTGTAGACACTGCTGTTTAATCCTCTCTCTTTCTGACTCTGCTTTTACAGCCAGCTGCTTTGCATGCTAATTTATCAGAGCAAAATTCATTTCCTCTGCTTTCCTTTTTTTTTACAAGATGCGGTTTTGTCTGTCAAAATTATATTTTTTATACAGTTATTTGGGTTCTCTATCGCACAGCAGGTGAGGCTTCTTCGAAGTGAAACAAAACCTTAACTCTGATTCGAAAGGGAGGATCATGACGCATGCTAGGTGAGCTATTCTTCTGAGCACAAAATGTGTTTTGCTTTAGCATTATCAGACACATAATGAGGTTCTTTTTATCTTCTTCGCTATTCTACATTCGTTTTTTGTGTGTGTTTAGTCTAATGCAACAATCCCTATAACAAATAATGGCACAAACAGCCATTAACAACCATAAACAGGGGGCACATAAAAAATATGTTGTTCCCACTTCCATTCTTTCATTACCAGATTGAAGCAGCCCTGCAGTGTGACTGAATTTCTAAGTCAAAAGGTGAATGTTGTCATGGAAAGATCTATGGAAAGAAGAGCTGGCTTGCTACAATCCCTTTATAAGTGATCATCAGTCTGGGCCTGCAACGCTATATATATAAAAAAAAAACACCTGCAGCCTTTCAGTGCTTGGTTGATGTAGTAGTAGGAGTGATTTGAATGACTTCCTCTTCCTTTGAATGGGAAGTTTCCGTATTCAGTTTTTTAATATAAAAATATACTTTAAAATATAAAAATATACAAATACAAAAAATAAAATAAAATATTTTTTTCACCTTAAAGGAAAATTAGGACCTAAAATGTAAATCCAAAACCAATAATACAGAACATCTAATATTTACATTTTTAGATCAAGGGAAAACATTAAGCTACATTATTATTCCATGGATCAGAAAGAGGATAAATTAATTGCTGAGGTTTCCAAATCCTCAATAGCAATGGAGAGACTTTATTCGTAATATACAGTACCAAGAGATTTCATTCATCATGACTCATAAATTCGGTGTATTTAACTTTTGCACCTTATCAATATGATAAAAAACTAGTTTGAATTATATTTCATTTTTTAATTAAATACAATATTTACCACAAAAATAAAATGAATAGCGTCAGTCTTTGCAAAGAATGGCTGATTTTTAATTGATAGTAATGTTTGGTTTTTGTGTTCTAACCAGAAGAATGGGGGAATGCTGACTCCTGCTTTGTCAGCAACAGAAATAGGCTGCTTTAATTTTTTTGTGGAACAAAAGTAATATATAAATTCATAATTGCTTCCTAGATAAGGCATCTGGAATTTTGCTTTTTGTATATATAATGTTCAGACCAGTTCTAATTAAAGAGAAAGGCCTTTTCTCATTAACACTTTAATATAGTTTTTAATACCATTAAGCACAATGAAAAATTTTTAGTTTAGTTTATTTTCTCTACACCTGGCTAGGGTTGTATGTTTTTGTCTTTTGCTTTTTCCCAAGTGATAGCTTCAGAACATTCAGATTTATGTAGTAGAAAATATAATAGCCTATATCAGCCTTAGGTTCAGTTCCTGAGGTGCTATCTGCACATGTTCTCCCTTTGTTCACATGGGTTTCCTTCCACAGTCCAAAGACATACCAGTAGGTTACTTGGCTTCTGGGAAAACCAGTCCAGGTGTAAATGTCTTTGTGTCTGTGTGAGCCCTGTGATGGACTGTTGTCCCATCCAGGGTGTATCCTGCCTTGTGCCCAAAGCTTGCTGGAATAGGATCCAGCTCCCCCATGACCCTGAATTGGATAAAGTGGTTAGAAAATGTCACTGGCCGATTGGTTACATTATCCAGGTGTAATCGCTGTCTCACTCATTAGAAAGGTTTGGATTGCCGGATAAAAGCACAATGAATGATAGAATTCTTCACTTTGGTGAGTAGAAAGGAGGAGAACCCAACATTTATAACCTTCCAGGTTCTGGGAATGCCATTATGGAAGCCTTTGAGCAAACAGAGCACATTGGCACAGGCTCACAGATTACATTAATGTCATTCCAAGGAATCCACATTTATAGTTTATAGACATGCGCTCTGAATGCCAGCACATGAACACAAAGTGGGCAGCTTTGACATCTGCAGTAATCTGTTGATATGTTACTACAGTAGCTTATGTTATGCAATTGCTGGTATCCACTGGTACAATATAAAACCTACTTGCCAGTTCAAGCTGAGCTTCTTTCAGCTACCAAGAAAAAATGTAATTTGGTATCAAGTACTGTAGCATTAATAGTTT
Source organism: Atractosteus spatula (assembly GCF_055471065.1). NCBI lineage: Eukaryota > Metazoa > Chordata > Actinopteri > Semionotiformes > Lepisosteidae > Atractosteus > Atractosteus spatula. The sequence continues at coordinate 39,288,711 of NC_142706.1, forward strand.
TTTTTTTACCTCAGTGTTAAAGAATAATGCCAATGTCCTTTAGCAGAAAAGAGTGAAAGCCAAATACTCCCAGTACCACACTACTACTGTACCGATATGAACTCCCATGCACATGCTTGGAAAAAACTTGCATGAAATATTGAAAACATTCTGCTCCTATGACAATTGTCAACCTTATTTTTTTGCGACCAGTGAACCAGAAATGAAAATGCTCGAAGTTAGAAAGGTAAAACGAATTCCACAAAATAAAACAAAAAAAATATTTACAAATCAGACCCATTACAGCAGTCATATACAGTATACAGTATAAGCAATAGGAAAATATTACTTTACTATAGGTTTGCCAGCCTACATAAAAAAAATATCACAAAATGTCATGCTTCATGTTACCTGCAGACACTGACATCTGTTCAATTCCCCCATATTAATATTAAAAAATCTTGGTCACATTAATCAGTTTTAGTATTATATACACGCTAAAAAGAATGTTAGGAATTCTGCAAAGACATTATCAGTACGTTACCTGACCCTGCTTCCAGTCATCATTTTACATAAAATTAAGTAACAGCACAAATTCTGATTTGAAATGCAAGGGTGCCACTTATGCAGATTAGTATTTATGCTTTCATTGTGAGAACATTCATTCAACAGTAATTTTGAAGGCAGCCAGGATTTTCCTCCCCTTATCTCAGGCTTTTGTCTTTGGCAGAGACACAAGCCACCATCACCAGCTACGGTGCACATTGAAGTGATGGAATCCATCCAAAAGCCCTATTAATAATTTATTCTTGTCTGCCAACAAGGCATCATTCAGTACGACTTCTAGAATATGCCTAGACACAAACCGAATATGTTCCTCCAATAAAGGCTTTCCAGGCCTCTTGTCATAAAAACAGATGAGCCTTCAATTAAGGTTTGAACATGAAACTGCTCTTGAAAATTAATTGGAAAGTAGGTTTTAGGAAGCTGTTTTCCTTTTTCTATAGAAAACATCAGTACTCATTTATATCTTTCCAAATTAAAAATGCAGACAATTCCATAAAATACAAGGTATCAATACGATTGATAAGCTATTGATTTTACTGTTGTTGTTTTTTTAAAAAAATAGTGTTACATTATTTTATGTATTGTTCCAGGGCAGTATTCTACATTTCAGTATAAAACCTGCCTTTCCATTGTAAAATTTACTATGTGTTAAATTCAGGATGGAAAAATTGCAATAACGTCAAATCTGCTAAAAGTTATGTGTTCGAAATTTAGTGTTGCTGATAAAATGCCATTCAGACAGCTACAAAAAGTTTTATTTTCATTGCTGTCTGTATTATACAGAATATCATCTCAGAAGTTAGTCATGGGCGGACCTGGTCACTGTAGGGATGGGAGACCAGGAAAAACTGGATGCTACTGTAAATGGTGGTAGTGGACCAGTAGGTGTCACTCTTCTCCATAGAGCAGAATTTCCTCAACAATACAATCCCATTTATGGTAACTGGGAACACTGCTGTAGGAATTTCTATCCTTTAGATGAGATAGTAAACTAGAATTCTGATTATCTGGCCATTTATGGTCCCATGGCACTGCTCAGAAGACTTTGGGTTAACCCTAACCCTAACCCTAGTGTCCAAGTTAAATTCCATTTGCACAATCAGTCCTCACTAAAAGTTCCTCATTAATTCAATTGTTCAAGCAGTTTCTAGCTTTTCTACCTGATCTGCTGTGTAGTAGGACTGCTGGTGCATAATAGCAGCCACTCATTACTTCACCGGTGGTTGAAATGGGTTCACTCCAATATGTAAAGCATCCATTGAAATGAAAAACACTATATACGTTAAATGCTATTATTAGTATTAGTATTATAGCATTGACACAAATGTTCACTGTTTACTGTAAATGTAAAATTACAACAAATATGGTTTTCCAATATTTGTCAACCTTATCTTCATTTGATTTCAGATTTAATTGAGTTCAGCTCAATTTTGTTCCACAATATAAGCACCATTATTTTGTTTATACAGTGTTTAAAGTTGTTAGTATTTACTGAGAAAGGGAATAAATGGCAAATAGACCAGACAAACAATATTAAGTAATTTTAACATAATGTGATTAATCAATCTTCTTCATGGGAGTTGGGGGACACTTTGACTTTCAAGTTCTTGTTTTCAATCAGTTTTTTTTTTCATCCACCGTGGAAAAAACATCCTGTCAAGGCGTTTGTTTGCTTAAGTATTATAGGCAAAGAAACCAATAAAATGGGCAACAGGCATTTACTGTATGTTCTATGGATGAGGAAGCCTTGGCATTCTCCCATAGGCATTGTAATAGTAGGGTTTTGTTCAAATCTTTCTTTAATTTGTTTTTCCTTGAAATAAATAATAGATTGTAAATAAAGATAAACTATATATATATAATGTTTTTCATGGTTTGTTTTGCACTTTATTTCATGGGCTTTAGAGAATGGTAGAAGTGGAGAGAGATTTAAAAGAGAACAGCAATCTTCATTAAACCATATTAAGGCACTTCTTTTCTATAAAGCCTCTTGGGTATGCCAGTTAATGTTGGTTCTGTGAAAATTAGCGCTTGTTATTGAATTAAATGAAAGATTGACAATAGCAGCAGGAAAGGGCTATAACATAAAGGTCATGAGACAGAGAATACGGAGTGTTTCTGTTGTTGTTTTTGTTTTTAAATGCTATACGCCCCTCTAGGCTTTAAACAACTTTCAGCAAATCATTTGCCTGGATCAGTAGATCACTTACTTTAATGAAGAAGTACACCATTTACATACTGTAACTTTTATAAGTGAACAAAAGATGTTTAGTTATGGCTTAACCTTAAACTGATACTGTACCTACCTGCACCTACTCTTGGGAAATAAAGGTCAATGTAAATCTTGCATAAATTTAGTAAGTCCCCACAAGCTAAAGGCAGGCAGTCATATGAAAGGGTTAAATGACAGAACAAGTGCTGCATTTTTACTCAATCTGTAACTAGTGAATGTTTCTTACAATTTCTTCCTAGTAGGGTCTGCATTCACCTATGTTTTCTGGGTGTCCCTGTCCTTTATTCTTCCTCTCTTCCTTGGTAATGGCACCTTCCCCTGTTGTCTAAGAGTGCCTGTGTTATGAGATAAAGCACTCAGGTTGCAAAGGCACCTAAATCAAAGATGCACCTTATGTCTGGAAGGTTTTCTGAATACCCTGTAGATAACATTACCCTCACTGGTACTCTATCAACATCATTTGAATACTTTAGCGTATTCATGAGAGAAAAATGAGGTCTATGTTCACATCTTATGCTTTCAGATTCATTCTTTCATGATTTGTGAATATATACAGTAGTGTTTCATTACACACCACAGTACTTTGGCTAAGACACTTCTTATATCATCCGAACATCTTTTGAAAGAAACTCAAAATGAGGAAGTTGTTTTCAAACGTAATGACTGATCAGTGAGTCCTCCTTTCTCCTTTCTAGAAAAGCTGTACAATCATTCCTTTCATTCGCATCTCATTAATTCCATAGTGTGTATGTTGGATTCTCTGAATAGATAAATGCTTCCTCTTACTGTCACTCAAGAATAAACATTTTGTATGGAATATTATCTCTTTATTTGTCCATACATAATAGTTAATTAAAACATAACACACATAAGTCATGAAATGCACTGAAAATACATTTTTAAATTTTAAATCAAGAACTGTATCTTTACATCTCGGCTTACAACAACAACTACACTCAAACAGTGAGAATAGTTATGACCACATAATTTTCAATTTAGGTGAAATAAAGACAGAGCAAGTTCTTTCCTCCATCCAATTTCTAACCTGTTCTTACAGTTCTGGGTCGCAGGGGAGCCAGAGTCTATTCTGGCAAGCAACAGGCATAAGGCAGAAAACACCCTCGAGGGGATGTCAGTCCATTGGAGGATACACTCAGACACAAACACAAACATGCACACCAGGTACAATTTTCCTGAAGCCAAGTAATCTGCCAATATGTTTTTTGATAATGTGAAGAAAGTAGAGCAACCAGAGGAAACGGACACAAAGCCGGGAAGAACATACAGTACAAACTCTAGGCAGATAGCACACCAGGTGCAGAATGTATTCCAAGGCCCCAAAGTTACAAGGCATCAATGCTAACCACTGCACCACCACGCACCACGATGGAGCAACTCATGGTTTATACATTTATGGGTATTTGTATAACATTTTAACCTTCAGAACTCATATATTAATAAATATGTCAGTTTAGACTTGGTTCCATGAACCAGAACAAGTTTTGTTTTCCTCCAGGCCAGGGATAGTCAACTTTGGCACATGAATTTCATGCCTTTGCAAGTCTTTGCTTTAATCCTTAATCATCACAGTGATCTGCAAAATGCGGGTTAATGAATTAAGGATCAATTTTACAATAGACCTAGTGTACAGCGGGGGTCAAAGCCCTGCAAAAGCATTGAATCCAGATGCCAAGTTGAACTACTGTACTCATGCTCTTGGCTAAAGTTAGGCACCTACAGTTCTCATTCTCTTCATTTCATCCATCCATCTATTTTCTAACTGCTTACCCCTGGTGGGGTCGCGGTGGTAACAGGCTGAGCAGGGCCGACCAGACTTCCCTTTCCCATCCACAGTCCCCAGCTCCTCCTGGGGGATTCCCAAGTGCCTCCCGGCCAGCTGAGAGAGATGATCCCTCTAGCGTGTCCTGGTCTGTCCCAGTAGTGTTGGTCTGTCCCCAGTGGGTTGTGCCTTTTACACCTGCATCAGGAGGTGCCCAGGGGGTATCCTCACAGGATGCCTGTTATTGAACTCATTAATTGGATTAGAAGTCAATCGTCTGTATTTTCTAGGTCTTAACGAGATGCTATTTGAAAAGCATTTCTAAAACCTATATGAATATGGCACTTGAGGAATGCTGCCTATACTGTTATGGTATCGGTCTCCCGCAACCAGAGACAAGCCTCTAACTGTCAATTTGAGAAAGCACCGTAGACCTTAGGGCTAATCACCCAATCAGCTTTCCCGTACACCACCACACCTCCCAGCTTCAGGATACTTTAGGGCTACTCACAGTAACCTCAGTGCTCAGGGTTTCCCTGGTGAGCTTCACTTTCTGCATTCCCTGAGGACTTAAGCTGCGTGAGATACTGTACTCGTTCTTGGACACAGCTTCTCCCCTGACCATAGTTTTCGGATTACGGCTTTCGGGTAAGTATGCCTGGTTACTCTGCTGAATAAGACTTACTGTCCTTTTTACTTCTACCCTCTGATCCACGGGCTTCTAAAGTGTCCCCGTCATAACATATACTGTACCTTCTCTAGGCATACAGTAACTGAAGTGTCCATATTCCCTTCCTGAACTATGGTATTTATCTCAACAGCCTATAAAGGTTCTTGCCTTGTCCACCATAAGATATTTGTCATTGGCACGTTATCACATTCATTGTTATGATTTTTATTCTTTACTTGACCAACCATCTCTTTATTTTGGAAAAAAAACCTTCTTTTCTTAATACAGTTTTCTGTAACTTCCAGCAGTTTAAGCTGTGACTAGTAACTACTTGGTTTCAAGTCATTTCTGTTTAAATATGCCACTGATAATCACTAAAACAATCCAGAAAGTAAGTTGAAACTGTTCAACTTTATATCTGAGTATGTGTTCAATTGAAGGGTTACATCTTTTCTGGATGATACTTGTACTTGTAAACTCTGCCACATCTTGTTATATTACGTCCTATCATGTTGTTTTTTTTTATTTATTGTCTGTTATCTTGCAACTGTCTTAGAAAAAATGAAGCTGTAGCATGGTGTTAGGTGGAAGTCCAAGCACAAAAAGAAAAATGGAGCAGGCAGCAAAATGAGAAAACTGAGATTGGAGAGAAAAAAAGGGTTCTCTGAAAAAATACTTATTGAGAAAATAATAGGAAACCTCCCAGCCAGAAAATGGTAGCCAGGTTGGAAGCCGAAAAAATGAAAAACTGCAGGAGAAGCCGGCAAAAGGTCTGACAGAAAATGAGGAAGTTGTGACACTGCTCAGGGAGAAACTAGAAATAGTCATCGGGGGAACACAAGATAAAGCATGATTGCTCAAACTGGACCTCAATGAAGCAGCACTCATGCAATGCAATGAACTGTCTAATTTAGACAGCTAGAATGAGAACACGATTGGGAGCCTGACTGGTAAAATGACAGCCTGATTCACTGGTGTCTTGACCTAGTTTGCACTGAATCTGTGGATGACTGAGTCCTCGTTTGAAGACAGGGTGAATAGGCAGCCTCTAGGAGGCAAAGTTCCTAGGAGGAGATCTACAGCGCAATGGTATTGTTACAAATGGGGGTTTACGAAAATGGTGAAAATCAGGAACTGGCCGAGTGGTTTAGTCAATAAGCAAAATAAATATACATAACCCACAACTTGTAAGTGATTTCTCCAGAACATACCTGAGCGGTGGGTGTAAACTAGAGGCACATGAATTCTTTGTTCTCTGACACAGCTTTGGTGAAAAGAGTAATAATCCAGGCACACAATGTCAAGACAAACACTATGCTACACACAACATACAACACACAAGTTACTATAATTTACTATATTGTAAGTATGTACTGTACAAACAAGGCATTTCAGAGGCCTAATTTCCTAATCACCCAGAAAACCCCAGACTGCTACTAATTATTGACAATACACAATAAGAGATAAGCTGCCTTCTTAATGAAAGCAATAAACCCGCAATTAAATCGCTCTCTGCAAATCCGGATGCCTCAAAATAAATGACAAAATAAATATCTTCCTATTCTAAAAATAAACTCACAAGCAGGAAAGACATCTCTACCTGAGGTATCTTAACCCAGGAAACCCAAGTTCCCTAAAAACCGAATAGCACGCTCTCTCTAGCAAGGTTCAAGTACATAGCTCCAATCAGATTTTGTCTGGATGATCATGAAGTAGGGGCTCGTGCCTGGTGCAAGCTTCAAGTTACGACTCCATTCTTGAGGTCTGGCCTTCTTTTTCTCCTCTCTCTCCTCTCTTGTCTTTCGTCCTCCCTTTTCTGTGGTCTTCATGTGATCTTATATGGTGTATTTCTGGACTGCTCAGTGTCAATCATTTACCCACAATTGAATCAACTAGGTAAACCAAGGTAAAATTTCCTTTTTTTTATCAGGGGACCCTTGCATCTCAGCAAACATCCCCTCTGCTCTTAAGCTGGAAATCTTTATACTGCTAGGTGTTGTTAACTAAACTCTAAACCCTTTGAGACATTTCCTAGTCTCATATTGCTGTAATATATAATTATAAAAAAATGAAGATGCAGCACCCTAGACACCACAAACTGACCGGTTTGAGATTTTGTACGAATGCTGAGGTTACCCCTGGCAAGCACAGGATGCGGATTGATCACAGACATTACCCCTTTCTTTCATTGTTTTCTGTGCAACATTTGTGTAAGTCTCATGGCCAGGTCAATTGAAAATAGGACTTCCATCTGCTGTATCTGATTAAGTGAAAAAAAAATATTTTTAATAACATGACAGGTTAAAGACAGGTTCCACTAACTCCCCCACCTTTCGTAACATTCATCTTGTGACATGTTCCATAATGATGCAGCAATGTCTAGCACTGATTGGAGGGGGGCTATACAGTACATGTATTTCTGATGTCATCACAAGCCCACAGGATTCTGGGAAGTCACAGAAACCTCTATATCACTGACAGCAAAGAGGCTGAATAGCTTATCCCAAAAATACCCCACAGGGCAAGGCTGCAATTGTGCATTGCCACTTGAGGGAAACCCAGTCACAAGTGGCAAATCTCTTTCTCATTGGATTAGAGGTGTTAGCTGTTGGCGGCGAATAGGATCATCAGACAACAGAACATCAGACAATGTTCTGAGAGGTGGGAATTTTGAATAAAGTGGGTAATTTTCAGCAGCCAGAGGTAATGCCCAGCAGTAATTAAGATAAAAGGCAGTTAAGAGCCAGTTAAATATTAGAGGTCTAGTTGGGTCAAATTTCTACAGTCACATGGACTCGCTAGAATATCCCAGGTGATCTATCCCTCCACTGGGTAAATATCTCTTTTAATTAAAAAAATTCTCAGTTTAAGTTTGGTTTCCCACTGCCTTTGTGTTGCCTGATTGTCGGTATTGATTTCTTGTAAATGATGCAGATTAGGTAATGCAGGTCTTCTTGATATCTTGTTTCTTTAAGGCATTCAGACAGAATAACAACTCATTATGATATACAATGAATATTTAAGATAACCTTTTTCTGAATAAAAGATTATAATCTGAATCCAAAATATTTTAAGGAAACAAAATCAAACAGAGATCATTTAAAGATGCTCTCTTTTAAAGCTTTTATCTGATATTAAATATTCTAATATATAAAATATATACTGATTTTTTTATGGCGTAAACTCTGAAATAGTGGCCATTGTCAACAGAGCCTGAAACTCGAATTTTTCTTGCACTCTTTGTTTTCCTTAACTACAAAATATCTAGACATCTTAAAAATTAGTATACCAAAACTATATATTGTAATATCACTGTGGGCCTGGCACTGATAAATTCACAGAGTATGATTATAAAATATTTAAAGAAAACTATGCAGGATGAACAGTTGTCCATATGGATGAACATTCCTCTGTCAATTGTAATTACAAACACAAGAGCTGGCACTCCAAAAAAGACATCATTATTGTTCAGATTATTCATACTAACGTTTGCAGCTAATGCATAAAATGTAGAAATAAGAAATTACTATTCAGAAAAAATTGACTGCTACAAAGGCACTGAACACTTCAAGAGCTGTTTTGATTTCACACGAATTATTCATCTAACATAGTCCCAGTTTTTAATTAACACCTCATTTATGGAAAACTGACAAAGTTTGATTGATGTGTATCCAAACTTACATGATAAATTAACTACTATTAATGTCATGGTTTGAAAAATATGGAAAAGCAAATGTTAACCAGGGAATCTGAAGACACCTGAGGAATTCATGCATTACAAAACAATTGAAAGTCAGGTGAGTTGTTTTTTGTTCTAGTGGTAATCCCTATCTTTTTGTGAATAAATACTTTCAGATTATTGCATTTTGGATGTAGACTTTTAAATGAACTAGTAGGCTATTACTTTTCTCTGAAGTAATTCACCTTTAAAGAGATCATATTCAGGACCTTGTACTGTACTGTATTTTATGTGGTTATGTGTTCATATTAATTTTATGACTCTGCCTACTGCAATGACTTAGAGTTTTCTCTTAAACTGTGATTGTACATTTTGATTTTATTTTAATTTTCTCAAATAAAGGTGTCCGCTAAATAAAATAAAAACATAATAAAATATAGTTTAAATATAACATGCATTAAATATTTGTCATACTACATTACTCAGGCTGTAGACTTTAATAGGAAAAAGTGGGTTGGAGTAAGTTACAATGTATATACAGTATTCTCAAATCAAATCAAAGTTTATTTATCAAATGCACAACAATACAGCGTGCAGCAGTAGTTGCTGGCAATGAAATGTATTTTCTGCGAGCTCACAAAAATCACAAGAATCACAGAAATCACAAAAATCACAAAAACACAAAAATCACAAAATTGAGGTTATGAAAATAAGGTTACATAATAATAGATGTAATAGAAATGGAATAAAACTCAATATAAGTAGAGCTGCTAATATGTGTCCATGGTGTATGCAATATATACAAGTAGTGCGGTTAGCTGAATACAATGAAAACTGTGTGTCCATGTAGCCATTACAGGTGATTTGCTAAAGGAGCTGCAGGTTGGCTATTTAGCAGTCTTATTGCCTGGAGGTAGAAGCTGTTCCGTAGTCTGTTGGACTTGGACCTAATGCTTTGGTACCGTTTACCGGAGGGAAAACAGTTTGTGACTGGGATGACTGGGGTCCTTGAGAATGGACCTGGCCTTCTTCAGACATCTAGCTGAGTAGATATCCTGGATGTTTGGTAGCTCACAGCCGGTAATGAGCTGCGCTAACTTCACCACCCTCTGCAGTACTTTGCGATCCCGGACGGAGCAGTTCCCATACCAGGCAGTGATGCAACCAGTCAGGATGGTCTCAATAGTGCATCTGTAGAAGTTGGCCTAGATATGTGATGGCATGCCCAACCTCTTTAGCCTGCGAAGAAAGAATAGGCGCTGCCATGCTGTTTTGACCACGGTGTTGGTGTGGTGGGTCCAGGTTAAATCCTCTGAGATGTTAACTCCCAGGAACTTAAAACTGCTGACCCTCTCCACTGCAGTCCCACTGATGTAGATAGGTGTGTGATCTCCTCCCTGGTGTTTTTCATTACTGTTTCTTTTGACAGAATCACAAGTGTTTGAAGAGTTTATTGAGCCCAATCCTCAAGGTCTTAGGAATCCAGGAAAAAAGGCCCTAATTAGATTCACAAGACAAAGGATGCCAACAATAATGGCTATTCTATCTATGTTGTCATATTAATAGGAACTAAAGATAAGAACCAATTGAAGTTTTTGAAGTAAAGGCAATTAGAACTGTACTGGAGGTATTATTTGATAATAAAAAAAAACTGTGGTGCTGCATTTAAAAAAAAAGAAAACGGTTGGGAATAGGAGTGTATAAGTATCCTTTGGATGATAGTAAAACCAGATTCTGACTCCCTGTGGTCATTAAAAATCCTTGGGCATTTCTCAAAAAGAGTAGGGGTGTCCTGGGCAAATTTCCCCCAGGCTATTACCAGCCATGACTTCCAAGTAATCCCCATCTATGAATTTGTTTCATTCCTCAGTTTTCTTCCTCTCTTATAGCTGGCGTGTGGTGAGCATACTGTGCAAACTTTGTCTGCCGTCGCAACATCCAGGTGGGAGCCTCACATGGGCAGTGGCAGAGAGGATCCCATTATCTGTAAAGAGCTTTAAGTGTATTGTTCAGAAATGCACTATATTATTATTATTATTATTAATATTATCATTATTATATTTTTATTGTTATTAAAACTTATTATAAACTAAAATAGGCTTTGTATAATATAGTATATAATGACTATATCAGAAGAAAATTTGGTATATATTGTGTACTGTTGGTTAAAGACATACAAGCAGTACATTAGAAAAAAAAACTTGAAAATAAGAAAGAGAAATAAAATAAAAAGTTTTTTAGCCATTAATCAGCGAGTGTTGTTTATATATATATGGGATTTTCCCCGGCTTAAGCTTATACAGACTGTGTACAGGCACATCTTGGATTTTTTAATTAAAATTTCAAAAAAATGAAGGATAAGACTATTTTGTATTAATTTTTTAAGGATATCCTACAGGTAGCAACAAAAATGGTTTGCCCCTTGGTTATTGCCTTATTTACAGCTTTTACACAGATTCCAAATGAAGGCAAAGTATATCTAGGCATGCTTTACTGAGCGTAAGTAAATAAATAACAAATTGATCAATTTGTTTTCTATATGTTAATTTTTTTCACACTGTAAAATTATCCCAAAAAAAGACTGCAAATGTTATACTGTGCTGCTTTGGGGTCATCTGGTTACTGAGCATTTGGAAGATTATACTATAAAAACTTTTGAAGGTTAGCTTGATGGCTTGATGGGTATATAAAGGAGACTGCATACAGAAGAAATCCACTCAATGTCATTAGTTATCAGGTGAAACGTCAGAAGGCTAAAGGTGATTGGCCTCCGCAGGATGGGTAATGGGTTTAAAAATATTTAATTAGATGTTGAATATTCCAGTTTTGACCGCAGTATCCATCAACAAGTTCAAGACTAGCTACAGTTGCTACCCTACCAAAAAGATGATGTACGGAAGTTTTACCCAAATTAGTGGGCTAAAAATTGGGTTGGGAGGTTAACGCAGACCCAAGGGACACAATTGTGAATCTCCAAACAACTCTGAAATAATAATGGTGTGATTCCAAGGAAAATGTTTCTAAGGTTACCATCGGTGGTTGAATCTTGAAAAAGAAAAGAGTTGGATTTGCCACATTCTGTAGCAACTAATTTACTGGCAGGTCACATGGAACCAAATTACGCAGTTGGAAGAAATCCACATTAATTTTTTTGGGAAGTGACAGCAACTTGATTTATACAGAACAGTAAAACATATTCTGAAAGAGAATGTCACCTCTTTTGGTAAGTATGGAGGTGGTTCTGGTTTACTTTAGGTCTTTTTGCATTCTCTGGTCCAGGTACAGTAAATAAAGAGACAGAGGGATTCCAAGTTATATCAGGATATTTGATCCAGAAACCTCGTTCTTTCTGCTACAAAGTTCAAACTTGGTCACAAATTGAATTTACAGTAAGTTCCCAGCCCAAAGTGTTCTACCATATCTACTGACAAGTTGTTGCGATAGCATAAACTCAACATTAGGTGATTAGTCCTTCCACTCTCCAGACCTCAATGCAACTGTCGTATGAGCTGAACAAGAAACATATAGAATTGCATGCCATATAATCTGAAGGAATTGGAGATGTTTTCTTGAAGGAATTGTCAAATATTTTTACTGAGAAGTGCCTGAACTTCCAGAAAAATACCTGAAAAATCATCCAATATTTTTAAAAGGATGCATTTTGCACAGATGTCTTGTTGTGCTAGCCAGTAGTTACTTAGAATTTTTTCATTTTTTTCTAAAACCAGCGTTCAAATCATTCAAATGTACAAATTCATTTAGAGTCAGCTGCATAGATAGTGCAATTTATTAACAGAAAAAAAATAATATATTCTCATAGGGAAAAATGTACCTAATAAAAACTAAAAGTAATGGGAAAGATACAACTCTATCATTCACCTTAAAAACTTCAAAGAGCAAAAGAGAAAAAATTCAAATGTGTTGATATATGGTGGTGTAGGAGTGAATTTAATCAAATTATCTAAATAACTATCAATAGTACAGCACTCTTTCTGAAAGTGAACTATATTGATATAATGATATTCTGAAACTACGATTGTGAGAAACTAGACTGGAGGCATGTAAAAACACACATAACCTTTACTGATAGTTTATTGTATTTATATATTGAAATAAAGTTTTGTGTGTACTGTAATGTGAAAATCTGAAAGTAGCATTTTATCAGTGTATATATAATTACCTCAGATCCTGCCTTTTGCTTTTTATTACATAGCATTCACCACTCCTATGGAGAAAGGCCAGAGCATCACTTAATAATGAAATACATAATACGTGAGATTCAGATGCAAGACTATTGTTCCATAAAACCAACTGCATTTCACATATGTGATGCTAAGGGTGTTAAGGACTACTGTGGATATTGTATCTTTCAGTTTTGGATTTGAAATCTGAGTATTAGCACATTTTTCCAAGACAGAATATACGACTAGGAATAGTACTGCCCTCCCGTGGTAGACATATAATACTACAAGGAAGGATTTCACTACTTGGCATTTTTCTCATTTAATGAGGAAATGAAGTTGCTTGTCTTGTTAAAAACTCACTTCTCATTAAAATACTGATTGCAATAGTCTCAGTATTCATTATAGCTAGTCTATATTAAAGAGGGCAACCTGATCTCTTACATTGGTGGACTGATGAGCTAGTACAAACTCACAAACCGACTTGACCAGGCAAGTGAATCATCCCACTTCCCTCACTGAATAAACTTTCAACTGATTGAACATAGCTGTACTTTTCCCTATAATCCTAAATCATGTAAAAATTACTAAGGATACACAGAGTTTATTGAGGTTGCATGGGATTGATTCAGGAATGAAGGGAAGAGAATAGCAAATAGAATGATCATATTGTATTATCATATTTTTAGAAAAAATGTTTTGTAAGTGGAAATCCTTTTTTTACAAAAAATTAAATGGTTTAGCCTTACCTAAAAAACAGTAATTATGAGACAATATCGTTTTAGGACAATTAAAAAAATAGTTCTGCCAATTAATGTAATTAAGTCAAATAACACATTTAGAACGTCTGGAAGTTTAGGAACCAGGTTAGATGAAAAAAATGAAATAATTAACTGATTATGATTTTCAGTCATTTATTTTCCTTCAGACGTAAAGGACTTCAATAGCTACAGACAAGGGCTGTTAACGTGTTCACCACAGTGGAGGATTCTGGGATCTGCTTGGTTTCCAGGGTCCTTGGTAAACCGGTAAATCTGCAGCAGCTTTCTCCCAGTACTCCATGGGCTTCTGTTGAGAGGTACTTTTATAACGAGGATTGTCTGCTAGCATGTCCTCTAGAAACTCATCCTCGTCTGCTGGCAAAAATATGCAGGGGAAGGGGCCTGATTTCCCCTCCCTTCCCCAAATACTCTTCAGTACTCTTTCATCCTGTTCAAGTGCAGTGTTGGACTTCCGCTGTTTTGATTTAGGAGTAAGTGTTTTGCATCTTTTCCTCTGAGCTTTCTTTGCAGGTGCTCTCGTATAGCTTGGCTAAAATGGAAAAAAAAGAAAATCCAATAAGTCATAAATTGTTTCTCTACAGTTCACCAAATTCACTACGTTCATTCTGTTATGAGTCATGTTTTTTCTGTATTCAGAAAATAAAACATTAAATTATTAAAGGTACATTTTTGGTATGGGTCGCTTTATGTGACTTTTCATATTTTCATACATTATGAAGAAATAAATGCTTGAATTTTTACCAGGGACCGTGGAAAACTAGGTCAGTGTGTATGTGCGAATCAAAAACCTTAAAACCCTAAGAAATATGTTTTTACGGTACTATAGATCACATCGGCATATCATAGTATACATGTAGTAGTCTATAAGTGCTTGATAAATAAAATTTGAACTTCTGTATAGTAAATGTTTTTTCAAAAATCAAACTAAATCAACTGGGTTGCCTTTTAAGTTAAAGTCACCTGATGGTAATGTTCTAAAATCAGCAGTTAAAATTAAATCCTGGTTGAACATATAATTGCAATTTTATTACAGTGGATTTACTTAACTACCATTTTCCCTTCTCTTACATCACTATGTGACTTTGTGAAGATATGAATTAAGTAATGTTGAACACAGCAGGCAATATCAGCTGTGTCCATGCAATATCTATTTAATGGAAGTGATAAAAGTCAAAAACACGGGGCAGGACCAAGAATGGAAAAGTCCAATTTTAATTCTCACTTCATTCTCAATTTTTCTCAATTCGATTTCTGTCGATTTGCATTTAGAGTCTTTCAGCTTTTTGTTTAGGAGTGTGAAAAGCAACTTAATTATTAAATATTCAGAGGAATATGCGGTGTATAGTCTCTATATATTGTGCAATAAAATGACAGTGGACTGGATGTGTAGCAGGAAGAATCGATCAAGACTAGACAAAATGGCCTGCTTAAATTTTTAGAAGGAGAAAAGATTAAGCAAAGATGCAGGCCCTGTGGAAGATGGGAAGTCAAAAGAGTTTTGCAGGAGCAATAAAAATATAAAGGAGACATGAATATGAGCAGAAACCTTGAGGAGATCTTCACCCAGGAGTGGTTTGAAAAGGATTAAAGGTAATAGCAATTCAATAAATGTATCATACTACTATTGATTCAGATGCTAAATTATAGTCCAACTGTAATTTCAGTTCTAATGGAGTGGTGATTTGTTTTTCTTCAGGTGGTAGCTGAGTTGAGGCTGAATAGGAAGAAAGGACATATATTGTACAAAACTCTTGTAGGAAATTAGACATTCCTGTTCATGATGACAGAGAGAAACATTAAAGTGCTTTATCATGGGAAACCTGGAGTATGTGGGTAGTATCAAAGTGTCATACAGTATTTAAGAAATTACAGGAAATGACAAGAACTTTCCAATTTAAAATGCAGAAGCTCATTTTTAACTTAATAGTCTTTCAATAAATAGTTATTTTTCTTATGTCTCCTCTACATGTTAACTGGAAATCATCTTCAGTCTCTATGAACACTGAACACTGAAATAGCAATGTTGCAATATTACCATTGTCTTACCATTGTTCTTGGAGAGAACATAGGTTCCATGTTACTTTTCCTCATTTAAAAGAAAATTAGTGCAGAAAGCACAAATGTATTCAAGCTATGAAGAAAAAAAAAGCCCAGTCCCTTGTGAATTATGAGGTTCATCTTGGATACAATATTTTTCCTTGACTTATTTTATTCAAGTTATTCAATGACTACATCTTTATAAATATTTATAATCTGGCTTGTTTGCTTTACACAAAGATTTTGTAAAGCTACTTGACCTGATTGTTCAAAAAGAAAAGGCTTGCAGTGTGGAGCAATTAAACTTGTTAGTTAGGAGTAATAGCTGACTCAACAGAGGATAATTTTATGGTTGAATAATTGGGTCAAGCAAATCAAGGTCCTTCCCAGGGTGTATAATTTGCAAAATAAAGTAACACAAAACCAGGAACCCTAATTACTGAAAGACACATTCATGGCTTCAAACAGAAAGTTAACTGCATGGAAAATGTAAAGAACTTCATATAAACGTTTTGTTTACTGTCTTCTTCATTATGAGACTTATGGATTTTATATATAAGTGCTTACATAAGAGTGGGTCACAGTCTTGGACAGTTCACTGAATCTTGTCACTATTCTTGAAAACTCAGTTTCTTTGTTTCGAGAAAGAACACTGATGTTTCTTGCCATTTTGCATTACCTAAAGCCACAGGTTTTAATTCCTGGACTTGAATTTTCAATTCTTTGTATTCATTAGAGTTTCAACTGAATACTACGAATTCTGTTCAATTTTGCTGTAAGAGCTTTTATTAAATACATTTAAACAGCTATGCATTTTATTGACTTCTTATCAAGTCCCCAAAGCATAACAAGCCAGCCAAACAATGTAAAACACGGTTGGTGATTAATATGTTGAATGCTACTTTTCAATATTACAGAAGAAATAAATAATGGTATCTATTACAAACTATGAAGTTGTTCAATGGGGTTGTGATTTTACTTTATTACGAATGAACATGGGAAGGTTGATGTTAACTCTAATTTGAAAATGTTTTCTTAATTCGCGGTAGAGATCGGCAAACAATTTAACAAATGGTTTTAATATAAAAAAATCCTAAGCCTATACAGTATACAATCAATACAACAAAATAACTGAGCCTTAAACTGTCTACTTTCTGCAGTCAGCAGTCTTTAGATATGAATGCAGGCTACTCTGATTTATACAGTATATACAAATGTTAAAGAGGGGTGCTACATCATGGTGAAAGCTGCAAAGGCACAAACGTTGAAAATAAAATGAAAGAAAAAGAAAAACAAGGTTTCAGCTATGCAGTTTTTTCAGGGTGTGTCAGATATGAGGAATATGAGGCATGAGGTGGGTAATGGGGACAAAAGAAAGAGAATGTGAGTCATGATACAGTAGGAAGTGAACAGGGGGTAAAGATTCGTAAAAATCTGGGTGACAATTCCAGAGCAAGTGTGGAAGGCACACAATTCTAATTGAATGGAGAGATTTAAAAAGAACTGTGTTGGTGGCGCGAATTGGGTCTAAATAGAATTTGAAATTGTGATGTCTTTCTGGTGTAGATGTCTTTGAAAGGATGTCAGCGTCAGCACAAGCAGGATAAACAGTTAGGGAACTATGAATCATGGGTAGGAAATATGGCCTTTTCTCGCCACTAAGTGGCAGAATTCCAATTTCACTCATTGTGAGAACCCTGCCGAAGGAGCAGTAGAACCGACATCTAGCAGCGACAAATAGACAAACAGCTTAATAAAGTTCATTTGTATTTGAACAAATATAAATGACAATCAATTTATTGTTTTTTGCTAAACCCATGAAATGAAAACAGTATATGTCAAAACTACTGTAGGAGGAAGGTGGCTAGAAACAGAACTGAAGAGACATTTTTATTCAAAGGTGTTTTGTTACTTAGCCACATTGGTGAAGCTAAAATCCTAGCTTTTTTTTTGATTAGGGAAGATGTGATACTCCTATCCCTACTATCATCCAAATAAGTCAAATGGGTCCAAAGACATCCTTTCCTATGCTTATAGGCTAGAACGTCCTGCCTTTGATTTTCTGTGCCACAGGCTACTTCACCTGACTGAAGCCATGGCATTTAGCCAAAACATGGTAACTAAGTGGGTAATCATTATGTTATGGGGGTTTCTTAGACTAAAATCAATATCTGTTTTATATTGTTCAGGTGGGTAGCTGCATCAGCATGCGTAGGCTGCAAAGGAACAAGTAATAGGATTATTCCATGCTGAAAAGAGAAGAAAGAAAATGCAACGTTTCGGCTGTGGAGCCTTACACCCGAGGAAGGCTCCACAGCCGAAACGTTGCGTTTTCTTTCTTCTCTTTTCAGCATGGAATAAACCTATTATGTGTTTTATATGTTCACTGTACTATACAATGTGAAAAAGTAAATGATATAGACAAAAAATAAAATCACTTCCAAATTTGAATGTATTCAGCCATCCCTTTTCTAACGGCTTCTTCCAATTTAGGATCGTGTGGAAGCTAGAGCCTATCCCAGCAAGCAACAGGCACAAATCAGAACAGAACACCCTGAACAGAACACCAATCCATCGCAGGACACACAAGGACCAGGGCCAGTTTTCCCAGAAACCAATTAACCTACCAATTAACCAGACTTTGGACTGTGGGAATAAACCAGAGCACCAGGCAAAACCCTACACAAACACAGGGAGAACATGCCCACCATGGTACCACAGGGCCACCTGCATAAATTCTTACTGTATCATACTGTATATACTGTGTTCTACAGTATGTGAACACAGAAACAGCATTTCAAACTATCCATTGTAAAAGTCACTAACTATTCAAATATTCATAGCCTGTTCCACTGTCAGCTTTGAAGACTTTGTCAGCACGTTTATAAAGTGAAATTGCTTCTTTCATAGCCTTAAAAAATATATAGTAGTTAATCTTTAAAGGAAATTTAGCAGTATTTGATTACAAGATATACATAAACATCCCAAAAGCCCTTTTCCCATATAGAGTACATCTACAGTAACACATGTGGAAAATGATAAAATGTCATACATATTGAACGTGGCAATGAAAGGACAATATGCCGAACTACGTCATAAAACTGACATCAGTCCCACAATTTGACTGTTCAAACGCTGTGTCAGATAAATACACACAAGTATAGTTTGTTGCTGGTCTAGTCAATCTCGAACTTTGACTTTACATTGAGGTTATAGATCTTGGAAAACTTTATTATACTCTAAAATGTTAAAAAATAATCTACGTATACCTCGCGCATAAAATAGGCAACTAAGGACCACCCAAATTGGACACTGTGGACTAGACTGCCCTAATAATTAATGCAATACAGACCAAAGATGTTTGCGCTGCAAAGCTACCTGCAGCTGCGCGCCGTCTCTCTCGCAGCCCAGTTCTACGGAGAATCCGCTTTCCCACTTTGTAACCATCTGGTGGCATAGGTCTGGATTTTCTGTCTTCATCAGTTTTTGTTTCCAAACTGTTGACGATAAAATATTTCGCCGATTTTTTCTCCATTTGAAATGTTGCTTAAATCCCCAGATACCTAGGACACTTGGTTAATAATTCTGTATCAAAATGCCAAGGGGAAAAACACTTTCAAATAAAAATATAAGTATGGAATTTTTAATCATATTCTTGTTGCCATAACTTGACACAAATGTTTTTGACAAGATTCTGTAACTATGGAAACTAAAATACTACCTTTTTAATTAGCGTGGCCATTGTGCTTGAACTTAGTCAATGGATGTAAACCTAAGGTATTAATAAAACATTGACACACTTTACAGATTCAGAAGAGGAATGTTAATCGTCTTAAATTAAGACACGATTAAATAAGACTACTTATAATAGTAACGTTTTATTTAGAAACTACAACGGTTAACACGTAAGCAGAAGTAACAACAAAAATCGCCTTATAAAAGTTAGAACAATTATTACAAAAATTAGAATTAACAAAACGTATTCATGATAATATTAAGTTAAAAGATTAGATATTTAATAAATACTAGAATAATCGATAGTAGGTTTCAATGATCTGGGGGGCTTTGAGTTCCTCAGATAAAAAGACAGTTGACGTTTTTAACTAAACTTGCATGCGTCATTCAGTTACTGGTAGAGAAAAAAAGTTTAGAATTATTATTATTTTAGCATCTGTTTCTCGGTGATTGTCATTGTGATTGATATTTTTAAAAATCAGAAAAACGTGCTTTTTCTACGTCACTAAAACGTAACAGTACTATTGCGTTTTCATCTTGTTGAGCGTGGATGCTCCCCATTTGCTCCAAGCATTTTGCTACCCCTGTTACCAGGAAACAATAGATGGGAGAGCATTATAGGAAATGTAGTATAAACACAGCATCACTGAGTATGTTTAAACGTGGTGCTCTGGCTAAAATGAACTGCATATCCCATAATGCCACAGTATTCCGCTCCCTTTAAACTCAGGGCAACATTGGTGAAACAACCAAGTGAATCTGAGATACTTGTAAGGTGCTAATCTTACAATTGTATTAAAATTGCATTTTCCGTTGTTATTTTTTAAGAAAATGAATATGTCAAGTGTGACTTTTATGCTAATCTCCTATTTGTGGATTGGCGTTTTGGGAAGTAAATATTCCAGAGACATGAATGAGCCAAAACCTACTGATAGTAAAAACACTCCGGAGTTCAGAATCGCCAAAATAAACCAGGTTTGGGAGAAAGCACTGCGGGTAAGTTTTAACAGGATGTCGTGTGCAAACAGTGAGGTTTAACTAATTCTGTTTGATTGTTTTCTATAATGTGTTTGCATTGGTATCTCTGGTGTCTGTACAACTGAATACAGTCTTCTGTTTCCCAGATGGTATTGAAAAAATTGTATTGTTAATAAATGCAATATATGTCGTATAAACTTTGGATGCTTTCAATTCTTAATAACTACATTAAAAAATGTCGGATGTTCTGTGCAGAAGTTTCACGCTATACATGGAGAAATAAGCACGTGTTTTATGGAATATATACTCGATTAAAAAGCACTGGACTGTGTATGTTTAGACTGTATGCATTGCTTTATGTACCTGAAGTACTGAGTTTACAAAAGCACATGGCAAATACGGTGTGGAATAATCACCTTATTCATCAAAATTGTTGTAATTTTAAATTGCCGACAGAAAGATGTCTGAATAGCTTTTTTGTGAGGGACTTGATTCATTTCTTCAAGCTTTATTGTATAAATAAACACCCTGACAAAATTGTACCGACCAAGAAGTCATTGAAACGGTGTTACAGCAAGATATGGGAGAAGATGGTTTGAATACCTTGTTTGAAAGAGATATTGCAGTGGAGATGGAAGACACAGAGGCATCTCCCAGACTGAAGTGGGAATTTGCAGTGGAGGGAGTGGGAGACCATAATATACTTTGCTTTCATTGCTGTCCTTTGGGTAAAACATGTAACTGCTAATAGAACACATCACACCATTCAGTAAAATAATTTAGAATGGGTCTATGATGGTTTTTTGGGTCCCTTAATTTACTCCCAATAAAACAGAAAACAGATGCAGCTCAAATTGTTTCACGTGCAGTTTGAAATAGTTTGTTCAAAGTATTTTGATTTCATTGCTTTAAAATTCTCTAAATTTAACACTTTTACGTAAAAGAAAGGGACTGTTTCAGAAAATGTGCGAAAGAGCTTTTGAAGAATCACCTTTTCTAAAAGTATTATAGCTTAAATTACCTGGGTAAGACTGGATCCTTTGTTCAAGTCTGTTGTAAAAGTTTTCTCAGTAATCGTTAACAAGGGGAAGTGAATATTAACTTCTCTAAGTGAGTGCTGTTAAAATGAAATGAACATTGTTCTCCAGGAGACATTCCTTTAAAAAAAATAGGAAGGCATGAACACAAATGCCTCTTCTTTAACAAGCTATGCACAGGTTTTTCAGGACTTGCCGATAGTAACTGATAGATTTTGGTTCCTGTTGCAACAAAGAGATTTGTGTTGAGGAAAATCAAGAAGTTGGTTTGTTCTGAAAAGCACTATGTACTGACTTCTGTGTCGTGGCAGAGCTCAGGTACACATTGTATGCTTTAGGTGCATCATAGAATGTGTGGGACCATATTAATAAAATAAGACTTCTGAATCCCAGTGCATTCTAACCACCCCAACTTGTATATAGAAGTTGATCTAGCCAAATGACTTAAGTTGCACATGGTGAATGTCGCCTTTTATTAAAAGCAAGACTAATTCCTAAAGTTGGTGATTAGAACACTAAACTTTCAAAGTTTCAGAATGGCACTTTGAGGTTCTTGTGTTAGCAAGGCCTTTATGTTTTAAGATGCTTGAGTGGGAAGCTATGTCAGCATGTGCTGGCTGCAGAGGAACAAGTAAAGGATAATAACAGGAAGAACGCAATGTTTTAGCTGTTTAGCCTTCAAGTCACACCTGCTGAAGCCATTTACAGACTGTTTTTCAGCATGGAATTAACCTTTGCTCATTCCTATACGTTGTAACGTTTGCCAAATAAATACAAACAGTATGGAGAGCTGCAGGAATTATAGTATATAAAGTAGTGTAAAATGCTCAAAATTATAACCATTAAGCTGCATACGTTCTATGTAGGGTGTACAAAAGAAGGATACTTTTTGGTGGTAATCATTCCATTTTTGGCCACACCTCAGTAGCACTTCTACAACCATTTTAAAACGTGTGCGCATGGAGGTTTTCATTTACAAAGGTTTTCGGTGCGTGCACAAAAAGTGTTTAGTGAAACAGAAGGGACACCAGGAAAGTGTTGCTTGCAGTTACATACTGAAAGGTTGGGAGATTCAGGATACACTCACCCACCATCATTCGACTCCAGCAGTGCTACCAGCGGACAGGAAATATGTGATCGACCTTGTTAACGTAATGTAATAGGATTGTATGGTTTGAGGGTACAGTGTGATGGAATACTTCTGCACACCAGCAACTCTGAGTAGCAACTGGATTTCATGCAAGATCCATGAATCCTGTTTGTGTCACTCGTTTAACTGTGCTACAATAAACATGAAATCGACATTGAGGTCTTAGTGAAAGAAGATAGTGGTATTGGAGGTGATAGTGGAGGTTTTGCTACCAGCCTTAGAAGTTGACAATCAATCCGTTTTCTAATCTCTGCATCCAATAAAGGGTAATGAGGGAGGTGAAGCTTATCCTGGCAAGCAAAGGGTGCAAGACGGGGGATGGGGCACAAGCATGCCCACTCTCGCAATAGGACCAGTTTTCCCAGAAGTCAATTAACCCACCAGTATGTCTTTGGACTGTGGGAGGAAATCGGAGCACCTGGTGAAAACTCACACAAGGGGGAACACACAAAATCCACATAGGTAGCACCCAGGTCCGAGCTACAATGCAGCAATACTACCACTGCACCACTGTGCCACCCAACTTGCATATTATAGATGATAATTTCTTGAACACTATCTTCTCCACAGATTACTCCATCAGAAACGCCATACTCTTATCAGGAGTTAAAGAATACCAAAGTTCATGAACTCTCTTAGTCCAGGTTCTCAATCCTGGTCCTGGAGGACCCCTGTGTCTGCTGGTTTTTCTTCCAACTGGGCCTTTAATGACAATTTGTGCCTGTAACTGATCGGCTTTCTGGTTTACACTTTTTTTCTGCACTCAGCATTCTTTTTTCAAAAACACCTTTAAGTGCACTATTTTCAACAATGACCGCATACAGTCTTTCCTCAGCTTGCTAATTAAGAATGTGATCTGTTATTTCTACCTAAAGAGCTCTAAATAGGTGAATCGATTGGTGGTCAACAGACAAAGAAGTGAATGACACTGTATCAGAGACTCCCACAGTGATAGTTTGTGTGTTTTTTCCTCTGGTTATTTTTCAGCTAGCACACCTGCATGAGTACAGTCCTGAACCTTTAATTATTACAGGATTCATGCCGGTCACAAATCTTTCAGATGTTTAAATGCTGAAAGCATTCTTTTTTTTTTTCTGAAAAGTCTCACATACAAAAAGTTCTCAAATAGAGAATGAATGAATATTATTTATTCTCTGACTAGGAAGGCTGGAGCAAAAACTAGCAGGCACAAGGGTAACCCAGGGCTAGAATTAAGAAGCACCACCTTAATCTTTCAACAAAGGTCACTCAGCCTTTCTGCTTCAATTTCAGATCAGTGCCATGCTATGGCCTATTGTACTAATGAATTATAAACCAGTCTAGCACCTCTAGGACGAATGGGGAATAAACACCAGTGATTGCCATAAAACGATTTCTATACTGGTTGTATGGAGGAACATTCCTGTGGTCTGCCCACACTAACGACGACAACTTCAGCCATTGATCTCTAATATCTCCACCGTATTTACCCCAAATGTTTCTTCTTTTTTTTTTTTCCTGGATCAGATGCAGCTACCTCCTGTGAAGCAGGCAGAGCTGCACAGTGACCTTAAGATTCAGGAGAAGGAAGAGCTGCAGTGGAAGAAACTGAAGGCGGAGGGACTCGATAAGGATGGTGAAAAAGAAGCAAAGCTGAGGCGCAATTTCAACAGTGAGTCTCAAAATTCATGGTCTTGCAGATTAGTGCGCGGAGCACAGTGTCGTTCTAAAATTTCATATGATTCCTCATTCTTTGAGCACTGTAGAAATAAACATAATCAAGAAGAAGGTTAGTCCTATGCTTTGTTGAGGCCAACGACACCAAGTCCAGTTCCTATAGGCCACTGTTTAGGTTTTTATTCCAGCTCTCCAGTGAAAGAGACCTTCAACAGCTTATGGTGCAGCAGACATCCAGGGCTCTGCTGGTTTAGTCAAAAACAAAGGGTGTCTCCTGTTTGGAGCTCAACCTTATCAAGCATTATTCTTTGGAACGGACAAGTTGTAGGCCTAAAATTATTTTGTTGCCCATGTATACTTGTGTTTATTTGTTTTGCAGTAATTCTTGCCACATATGGCCTTGATGGCAAAAAGGACACAAGGCCTATAGAAACCAATTATCTTAAAGACCATGAAAGTAAAGATTCTGATACATTTGATGATCCCCGATTGGAGAAACTGTGGAACAAGGTGAGGAAGATGTCTAATGTTCTCTCATTAATCCTTGCATGACAATACACATTATCTATGTAAGGGCACAGTGTGTAGGAGTGAGTGCCAAAACTCGGAGCAAATACACAAAGATTTACAGCAAGTGCTTGATCTGAGTGATGTAAATGCATCTCGGCCTCAGCCAGCTGAATTCAGCAATGGCCTGAGGATGTGGTATAAACTGAAATGAGCTGTGCTTTACCATTATTGATCTGGTATGTAAGAGCTGGCAAGTATACTTTTAAGTGCAGTGGGAGCAGTATGTGGGTCATGTGAATCTGAGGATTCGCTTCAATAAGCGCCTTAAGTTGTCATAAATCAAAACATTCTATTCAGTTATATGCCAGAGTTCAGCTACAGGAGACAAATGATTTGAGAATTTTATAAAATGCTAAATGTTAACCTTCATCTTGAATTAAATTTTTTTTTGGTCTGTGCAAAATTAAGGTATGTGAACATACAGTGATGCCTTATGCCGACAAGTTTTAATAATAATAATTATAATAATTGCTTACACCTATATAGCACTTTTCTGGACACTCCACTCAAACACCACCAATGTGCAGCATCCACCTGGATGATGCGACGGCAGCCATAGTGCGCCAAAACCCTCACCACACATCAGCTATCAGTGGGGAGGAGAGCAGAGTAATGAAGCAAATTCATAGATGGGGATTATTAGGAGGCCATGATTGGTAAGGGCCAATGGGAAATTTGGCCAGGACGCAGGGGTTACACCCCTACTCTTTTCGAGACTCTTTACGTCTCATCCGAAGGACGGCGCCTGTTTACAGTATAGTGTCCCCCTCACTATACTGGGGCATTAGGACCCACATGGACTGCAGGATGAGCACCCCCTGCTGGCCCCCCTAACACCTCTTCCAGCAGCAACCTTAGTTTTTCCCAGGAGGTCTCCCCTCCAGGTACTGAAAAGGCTCACACCTACTGAGCTTCAGTGGGTTGCCAGTTGTGAGCTGCAGAGTGATATGGCTGTTGCAATATTTAAGCTTTATATATGTAGTTTGTTGGCCAAATATTCTTTAAAATGTAACAAACATTGAATAGTTATGTTGATGCGTAGCATTGTTTCTGGTGCACAGTTTGGTATTCAAGTTGTGTTGTAAAGATAAACTGAGTTGATTAGAATTTCTATTAATTAAAGATATAATTGTCATTAATGGAAGACATACAACCTTATCCTTAAGTAATATACACTGCCTGACATTGGCATGATTGAAAACCACCTGTAAGAGAAACTAAGAAACCAGTTTCTAATTCTGATTCATGTTCCAGGAAGAAACAACCTTTGCATCAGCAGAATGACTGTAGTTTGCTGTATTAAAATGATCAGTACGGTCAAAGGTTGTTAAAGGCTAACGTTAAAGGCTGAGAAATTAACTTCTACAGACCACAGGAGATCTGAGGTGGTTGGAAAGAGAATGGTGGACTGTAGTTGATCTGAAGATCTCATCTAGCATTTTGACCATGAAGCCATGGTATCAACCTCCTCATAGTTTTAATTGCATTCCCTATAAAGAAAGCAGGGTATTATACTTAAAAACATGCATAATTCCTTGACTGTTTAATAAAAAGAGGGATGGACAGTATATGATTAATCCATATTAGTGCATACTATACTTGTGTAGTCATTTTAGTGACTGTCACTTTAATATGATCTTTTAAAATCAATGTTAATTATGGAAATGAAAGTTGTGCAAAGGTTGTCAAACCTTCTTTTATCTCCAGTATTTCAATTTAAGTTTAGGAGTCAATTATGGAGATAATGCCTTTGACTTCACCTTCAATTAAAAGAAAGTAACATGGTTCGTGAATTAGCTGTGTTTGGCACAATGTTTTTTCCCCATTTTAAGTAGCCAGACAGTAAAGGAGCCAGTGTACTTTATTTTCACAGGCAAAAACTTCAGGCAAATTCTCAGAGGAGGAACTTAAGAATCTTCAAAGGGAATTTCAGCACCACCAAGAAAAAATCCAAGAATACAACATTGTAATGGATGCTGTCAGCAGAACCGAAGGTGCCAGTTTTCTCAAAACATCTTATAAGAGTTTTTCACATCATTAAAGTGGTGTTTTATTTATTTTTTTAATATGTAGAATGCTTTTCTGTCAAGTAATTATGTTGATACTTTTTCCTTGTTTCTTCCCAATTTTGTGATCAACAGAAACTGGTAATTCTTGTATCATTCCAGGTGTCATCTGAGTGCAGGTGGCAAAGGACTCCACTGTAATCTCAAGTCCCTGACTTAGAGTTAATATATAGACAAAAGAAGATCCAGCACAACATGCAACAAAAGTAACCAAGTTACTGGATATGCATGTAGCATTTGCATAATCAGAGTATATACAGAGTAGCAGAGTATCTTTTTGCTATAGTTAACACTAGGGTATGGATATATACTTTAGCAAAACAGGGCAATTCTGTTTTTTTAATAGAAATATTCACTCACATTTAGAATGCTAGATTTGTAAAGACATTTAATGGCAAATTATCCTATATCAAACAGAAGCCGGCAAACTGGTGCTCCTAATCAAATGAAGTAATCCTGAAGCTTTCATTAAATTGCTGTAAGATACAGGTCAGCTGTGTAAGTGCAAATATTAATTTTTAATATTGTTTCAGAGATCCACAAGAATGTGATAAGCCCTGTGGAAGCAGATGTCAAAACTAATGCTCTTCACGAAAAGCATGCAGATCTTAAGGAGAAGATGAGGAACCTCAACCAAGGTTTTGAGCGCCTGCGCAAGATTAGTCACCAAGGTTTTAATGAAGACAGTGGTAAGTCATTTCCCCTTACATTTGATCATTCTGAGTATTTAAAACGCCACTTAGCTTTATCATGTAAACGTGATTCTGTGGTCTTCTGATCCTTTATAGAATCATAAATGAAAATATAAAAAATACATTTAATCACAAACATTTGTAGAACCCCCTCATGCACACACATGCAAACTTAGATAATATCAACTGAATTCTGGTTTAAGTCTTAAGCTGTCAGAGTCAGACTTTTTTCATTTGTTGTTTGTGAATGCTTTTTTTATATATATACTTGCAGAATTTAAAGAACCAAGAGTCATTGAGCTTTGGGACATGGCCAAAAGAGCAAACTTCACAGAAGATGAGCTTGACACACTTAAAGTATGTTTATTCCTACATTGTATAAAATCTCCATCTTTATGTTTTTGTGTTTGGATAAGATATTTTTGCTGCTCTTGGTATTAAACATATATTTTTAAATAGATGTTTATCCAGGAATTCAGTATTATTATTTAGTATCTTTTCACCTTCTATTTAGTTACCTAATTTGACTGAATATTGACTTATTTGGACATGGTTTTGGAGCAGTAAGAATTTTTTAAAATAATTAAAATTGCTGTACTGCAGTTTTGAAAATGTTATGCACCACTAATCTAAACAATACTGTTAAAAGCTGTGATTGAGAACTAAAAACACTTGATTACTAATGTACTGCTATTAAAATGTGTACCTTCGGACACATCAGCACAGTAATGTGCTGATATACTCTTTGTACATCTTGTACACTTTGCAGGCAATCCTTAAATCATAGTGCAAGTGTACTTACCGGTGTTGGGAATGTCTTGTACTCTAAATGATTTTTTTTTTTGTGTATGCTGAAGCTATAATGCCTAGTTATAGAGGAATTGTAGCCAAGTTCTCATTAGAAATAAACTTTGGTCTATATGTGCTAGGAGGAGCTGAGCCATTTTCAGACAAAGGTTGAGAAGCACCAGCATTATCAAGAGCAGCTGGAGTTGTCACATCAGAAACTGAAGCACGTGGAGGCACTGGGAGACAAGGAGCACATACAGAGGAATAAAGACAAATATGACATGTTATCTGAAAAAACTCGAGAAATAGGCTATAAGGTATGTTATTTCTATCCTTTACAACACTAAGTCAATTTATTAATCTATTTGTTACCATTTCTATTTTGAAATAGAATGGTTAAATTACTGTTTTTTTCCCTTTTGCTTCTTTCCTGTTTTCCTTTCTTTCTTATGAAGAAGTTTGTTAATTTGAATATCTGCGGCATTTCCTGAAATATGTACGTGAAATGAGCTTTAGTTCAGTTTGTGCTATGACTGTCACTCATGAGGTGTACATTTGTTTCAGATGAAGAAGCACCTGCAGGACTTGACAAGCAAGATTACACGGACTGGACTCCGGCACAATGAACTCTGAGCGAGATTACAATGTGATGATTTTACTCTTTCTGACTTTAAATCAGTGCAAATGCTTTCAGTCTCTGCAAGATCAACTGTAAAGAGTTTTAAAGGGTCTAACAGTATTTATTCCATATTTGTTTGTGCTAAACATGATTTATCATTTTATTATTTCAAGCCTGACATGATTTTTGTTCTAAACACCATGTGTAGCAGTATGAATCTTTTTGATCAATGATGATTTTGTATAAATTTAATACAGTGAAGCTGGTACTTCTCCAAAATTGTCAGTAGAATCATTGTGACTCTTGCTGAACTGCTACTAAAGCTGTTAGATTCTCATTAATTTGTATCTATTCATAATATATGTGCCTTTGCTTTCTTTCCCTGGGTGCAGTACTGCAACACTGAGGAGGATTAATTTTAATGATTAATTTCAGTTTGATAAGACTTGAAAGCCTTGTATGATCTGTGGAAAGTGTTGAGTAAGTGGTGCAGTACTCTCTGCAGGCCATTGTGAGCCTGAAATGCTTGTCTGCATGTTCTGTTGCAAATCATCTTATTATTGATTTAACTGTCAATGTTTAAACCAAGAAAAATGCACAAGAACAATGGGAATGTGGAGAGCAGCAAATACTACTAGTACAAACCTATTGAGAATAAATGCCCTGCACTCAAGCTGAAAGAGGCCTGTTGGTGTTTCTCAGCTGGTGATGTTAGTAGCCCACAGCCTTGTCAGGAGTTATTTATATTAATGATTGGGTCTGATGGACCTTTTCCCTCACAGGTAGGGTTGTTTGTCAGCATAGATGTGAGCACATCGTTTGAACACCCACAACTTCCATTTCCATTAACCTGAAGGAAAGGTTTCTTATGTAGCTGGAATGTTTGATCTTGATTGATTTGAAAAATCTGATAGATTTCATAGAACTTGACAGATTGGTATTGTCAGACAGCTTTAAGTGCCTTGGGCAACCTTGTTGTGAAAGGCACTATATTAAAATGAATTGAATTGAAAAAACAAAACACATGAATAACGATAAACATGTAAGGAAAGCCAGCTTTATAGTGTGTACACCAGCTTAAATATTGCTTCCTTTCTTTTGGATTCTGGGTACAACGACGCAAACGTGTAGAAATCAACTGGGTTTGAGTTTAGGGTCTGGATCTACACCAGGGTAGGGCCATTCTCTAGGTTTTCTTTTGAAGGCAAAGGCAGCTGAAGAGGTGTGAGCAGTGGTTTAACTGATCCAATTAATTCCATCAGCTGCTTTTAAGAGCATATATGCAAACAAGAATCATTTCAGCTCCTTGATTTGACGTGGAATGCTGCAGTCGTAAAGGCTGAGCTGCACTAGGTGCGCTGTTTGACGTGTGTTTTTGTGTGTCTAATATCCGGCTGCTTCTCCTGTGACGTGCCCATTGCAGTCAATGCTGCAGTCTGCACCCACACAACACAACAGAGCACGAGGCACCATATCCTGCTCCATTTTCTTACACTTCACGTCCAATTGTATGCGTATATGTTTAAGTAGAGTGTAAAAATAAAATTTAAATATATAACACGGAGTAGATAATTTTTATTCATGATATGACATTTCCGTGTCCTGATTTTCTACACCATAAATTATAGGATGCTTACAAGGTTGCTGTTGAGCCCAATTGCTACTAGAGTCCCTGAGCAGTCAGTCAAAACCCTGGCACTGAACTGCTTGACTGGTCCATGGGGTCACAGACTAGGTAAATGATTGGTTGACCAACTCCATCTTGGAGCCTATTTGCAGTGAAATGTTTGATTAAAAAAATAATTTGCAATGATGAAAAGCAGGTTATTGTTTACTGTAAGTGGAGATGTAAAACACGCTGCACAACACAGCATTCCTTAATACAATATCACAAAAAAGATATGGTTTGGAATGCCATTTCATGTACCAATGGTCTATGGCATGAATATTGTTTAATAAGCTGTGGCATTAATATAATGGACTTAAAATCGAGTTTAATTAAACACTACAGTGTATCTGTTGAATTTTGTTTGATTATATAGTTGCATTGATATCTGTCTTTTATGGATGACAACGAAGAAAGAAATGACAAGAAGTTGAGGAGTTTGTTATTTTTGCAATAAGTAGAAGAACAGAACACACTCTGAAGACGCGAGCAGTGTAGGTTATCAGCTATGTAAAATGAATCTACACGTACAATGTAGTATAGACATGGCTTGTATTGTAAGAGATTATCAGAAGTACCTAATCCTCATGATAGAAAGCCACCAACAGATCTCTTAGGGTCACCCTCAATTTGCAACAGCTAGGAATAATTTCAGATTGTTTCTGGAATGAAAACTGGAAAATGCAAGAGTTGGTAGTTCTATATTAATGCTGAAAGATTTACAGTGTTATTTCTAAAAAATAAAGTTAGGAGCACACCTTCTCAGTTGTAATCAGTATAAAAGTCATTCTGGATTTGTAGCTGAGCATTTATTTGAAATCTTGATTCACTTAAATGTTAGAGTTCCCAGCTCTGAAACCTAAAGAAATGATGTTACCTATAAACAAACCCACCTGCTTTGATATCTACAACATTTACTTTTGGAGCCAAAAAACATTAAAATCAAATTACCCATCTCAATTTTCAATGAACGTTAAAGGGCAGCAGAGTCCCATGATTCGGGAAGCTAATTAAGAAACATCAATTTAGAGTAATGCTTGATTTCCACACCTGAGGTATTTGAGAGTGTAAGAGCACTTGTTGGAAAAAGAGGGAATCTATCTACACTAAGAAGTGTACATTTTTTACCATTCGTCTTGGCAGATTAGCTCAAGCCGTCTTATTATACAGTATCTCTGGAGAGAGTGTCTATGACTTTATATTTTACTGTCCAAGCATAGGTGTTTTATTCTAGAATTTAACTTGGCCAGTACTTTTCTCCATCTGTTTCCATCAGTCTTGACAAGCTTCCCAGTCCCTACTGATGAGAAACAGATTTATAACATAATGCTGACACGTTCATGTTTGACAGTAGGAATGAATGAATGATGTGCGTTGTTGGATTTGCATTAGATATAACAGTTTGCATTTAGATCAGAAAATTCCAATATTGTCTTGTCCGACCACAAAATCCTTTGCCACATGTTTGCAGTATTACTTAAAAGCTTCATTGCAAATACCTTTTGATGTACAGTATAAGCCAGGTTTTGCAATCTCACATACAGGCCAGTTTTGTGAAGTGACTGGGATATTGTTGACCGAAGCACATTTTCCCTCATCTCAGCCAACTCTCTGAACTCTGAAATTCTTTCCAAGTCACCATTGACCTCCCAGTTGCATCCCTAACCAGGTGTCTTACACTTGTTAATGATTGACTTCACCACACTCAAAGATATGTTAAGTTTCTTTGAAATTTATGATACCGTTTTATTGGTCTGTGTCTGTGCTTTACCCCTGGGTTGTTTTGGAAGCTCCTTGGTGGTTGAATCTTTGCTTGAAATTCACTACATGACTAACGACTTACTGAGACAGACATTCTTTGAACCACTATTATGCAGAGGCCACTCTTAATTTTGTGGCATGTTGATAAGTTACAAAAATCCCAGGTCTTCAGCCATGCTTTAGAGATGTACCATTACTGTATAGAACCTGCAGGATTAAGGCTCTTCAGAAACAGCTACATTTTGTAAATAATGCAAAATTGCAACATCATCCATTACTTAATTTTCAGTTTAATAGAAATAGAAAGATCAGAACTAATACATTGAAAAATACTGCTTACAATGGTTTGTGATTTACATCAAATTTCTACATATAGAATGTCAGGCTTTGCAAGTCAGCTAAAGAGCAGTGTATTTACAGGCTCTTTAAGAAGCAATGGTCTGAGCAGAGGTTGAAATGTAGGATTTTCCAGTTGTATATAGTTTCTTGACACAACCTGGAAAAATCTTCTAGAAGTGTGTTATCTTACAACTAGAACAACTGCTACACCTGACTGTGGGTGCTGTGGGTGTCCCCTGATGCTCACAATCTTTTCTTCCAAAGTTTTCTTGAAGTAAAGCATTCACGTAGTTTTTCTGCATACACCACAAAAAGAATCTGATTTGCTGAAACACCTGGACAGCTGAGCCCTTTCACTTTCTGTTACCACATTAATATTAAATGGCCCTCTGTCTTTAATAAGGGGACAATGTGCCAATGGTACAGTTGATAGAAGCTAACTGCATCACAATGCAATTGTGATACATTCACATTGTATGCATCTGATCTTGGGCTATGGTTTTAACATGTCAGAAGACGTCTTTAAACATTTCTACACAAACTGAACATTTTAGGCAACGAGATAAGGAAAGAAAAATTCTAAATTTAAGTTGATGTCGGATTTACTCTAAAAGTAAATCTACCTGGGATAATTAAAACAATTTCTAGTACAATAGTTCCAGGAGACCAAGGCAGAGTTTTATTTTCAGAAGAAAATGTTTGGTAACACTTTACTTAAAGGTGGCTAAACAACACTGTCAGAACTCCTTCATAAACACTATAAAGCATAAAAGCCTTAAAGGAATACAATTTCACATAAACGTGCCAGGACCACATTTACTGACCTGCAACTGCATTAAAGCCCTTGTCAGCACTCAAGAATGCAGTGGTCTTTTCTGTGATGTTCACCTTACTTTTTTCCCTACCTGGAGTTCTGCTTTGCTTTCAGCTCTCAGTGCATCTCACTGGGAACAGTTACAAATAGTTGAATGCTTGTACAAAGTCATTGGCACAAAGGTCTGGATAGGCTGTATGTTGTTATATAGAGTAGTTCGGTGTTTTTTTAACTTCATTCAAATTAAGTGTTACCTATTTATTATACAGTACATTATGTCATGTATTGCAGCAGAAACTGGCCAAAAACTTCCATGTTTAGCTCTAATAATAACTGTTAAAACCTATCACCATTTGGTAATTTTACATCAAACAAAAGTGAGGAACAGCCATCAGAAGCTAGGGTTGCAGAATGACCTTGTATCTATCTAAAAAAATATTAAAACATCCATCATAAAACCTTTAATAAAGTAATGTGTTCTGTAGCTCTATTGGAGTATTACTGTTGTATAATTATTAGACAAAATATTTCAAGGATCCATTATTAAATGACTCCAGCTGGCACTACAATTAAAATAAACAAAAAGGTTAGTGGAAGTGTCCTTTTAGAGTAAGACTGATATTTAGAGGTATTTATTTAAAAATTAAAGATGAAGTGTGATAGTCACTAGAAACTGCCTTTTCTGCCTTGTCAAATGGATTTTTTCCAGCCTATGAATACAAACTTTCATCTCTATTGCAAGGCATACAAATGTTATTACAAATTGAATCACAAAACTTGATATAAAAATAACATATACAGAGAGTACTAGTCTACAAGCACAAAATTGTTACTTCCACACAAATGTTTGTACACCCTCTTACCCTTATAGTTATATAAAATTATTTTGTAAAGTTCTAGAGCAAATAATTATGAGAAAACAAGGGTTTAAAAAGGGATGACAGACTATGTCCAACAGGTTAAATATCAGAGGTACTGATAGTGACATAATGTCAGACAATGAGACATCTGACACCGCAGAGGTCATAAAAGTAGAATCCAGCATGAACATAATGGTTTCAGTGAATTCAAAGGTAAGAAGCACTGAAAAGAGGGGACTAATTCTGATGAAGACCTTGCCTGTGCAAATAGAATAATGGGGAAAAAATTACTATGAAAGCATCACTGTCAAGATTGAAAACTTATCAGAACAGTCTTGTTCTGTTCAGATGTATTCCACTCAATTTAGTAGTAACGTCCCTTAAAGGTATATAGTAGATGATTTATGTCTATATAAGTTTTAACAATAAAACTGCACTATGCTTCAGTTATCTTTGCTTTCAAAAAATGCACAACAATGTCTGGAGCCATTTTTTTTTCTGTAGAGCCTTTATAAGACTGTTGAAGGCAGTATTCCCCTACATCAGGCAAAATCCTGGAAATGTATGGATCGTGAATGTATGTTCCACAATCAGGTCACTGTAACGCACCCTTCTTTTTCTGTTCAAGTTCTTGCAGACGTTCCTCTCTGAACTGAGCATGCTGGGTCCCCACTTTGTGGGCTGTCTCTGTGGCAGTGATATCAATCTGGGCGTACTTGGTAGAGCCCCCTCCTGCAGAACAAAAACATAATCCATGCATGTTACTTTACATCAGTAACATTACAGCAGCTCATAAATTCAATGAGAATTACTTTTTATCGCCTCAGAAACTGGCACATTCCAAAATGCTCAAGTGCGCTGCAGAATTCGGTTAAGTAAACCAAAGGGATTATGGGTTTAATTGCTAACTTATGCTAATTGTTAAGAAACTGGACCACTCTACTTTATTTTGGATTTAATTTTTAATGGGGGGGGGGGGGGGGGGAGTATAATTAAAATCACTTATATTGTGTTTCTTAATTTTACCTATTTCCTTGCCCTACCTGCCACAAATTGTATGCAGTGCTATATGAGTTTGTAAAATAGAAATCATGGAAACATCAAGCCTTTGATGCAAAGCAATACTTCAGCATGTTAAAACACAAGTTTCATAATTAAACATGAATAACTGATGAATAAAGCTGATGGCACCAAGACATTTCACAACTTAACTTTCACAATCAGAATTTTGCAACACAATAAATGTAAGTTCACTTTTGTTTCCTATGTTTGTCTCTACTTTCATACAGTGGCTATCAAAAGCATACCTTTGGACGTTTTTTACATTTTGTTGTGTTACAATATTGAAAAAAATGCATTTAACTGGAGGTTTGTACTATTGATTGTCAGCAGCAATTAATTTTGATTGTAGTACAGTATGTTAAAGTGAAAACAAAAGTCTACAGATACTCCTAAATTAATTACAAATCTAAAACAGAACATAACTGATTACATAAGTATTCACCTCCTTTGCTATGACACACCTAAATACTGTAGACTCTGGTGTCACCGACTGTCTTTAGAAGTCACATAATTAGTTGAATGGACTCCACCTGTGTGCAATTAATGTGTTTCACATTATTTCACGACAAATACACCTACCTCTGGGAAAACCCACAGTGATTAGTACAGCTCCCAACAAAAACTATATCATAAAGACAACAAATCTAGGATAGGGTTATTGAAAAGCACCAATCAGGGAAACGGTAGAAAAAGATTCCAAGGCACTGAATATCCCCAGAAGCACATATGTAATCCATTACAAAGAAATTGAGAAAATACCGCATAATTGTGAATCTGGACAGAACAGTGCATCCTCAAAAACTGAAGATCTAGGGGAGAAGAGCTCTAGTCAGGGAGGCCATCACGAGCCCTGTGGCAGCTCTAAAGGAATTACAGTCTTCCATGGCAAAGATGGGAGAAACTGTGCGTATGACAACAATTACCCAGGTGCTGCACAAACATGGGCTTCCTGGGAGAGAGGCAGAACAAAAGCCACTGTTTAAAACAACTCACATCAAATCTCAATTACAGAAGGCCAGAAGGCAATTGACCTTTCTGGTGCAAGCATAACACCACATATCATCCTGAGAACACCATCCATACTGTGAAGTATGGTTGTGCCTGTAACATGCTATGGAGATGCTACACTGCATTAGGGCCTGGGACACTTGTGAAGATAGAAAGAAAAATGAATGCAGAAAAGTGCAGAGAAATCCTGAAGGAAAACCCTTTGCAATCTGGAAGGGACTTGGGAGAATATTCATCTTCCAGCAGGACAATGACCCAAAACATACAGCCAAAACTATATGTTTTGGGTCATTGTCAAAGCAACAAAGAAGTAGCTTAAAAACAAAAAAAAGTCAGTGTTCTGGAGTGTGCCAGTCAAAGCCCGGACCTCATTGTAATTGAGAACATTGCTGTGCACCAACAATCCCCATCCAACTTGAGGATGCTAAGCAACTTCACAAAGAACTATGGGCAAGAACTGCATTGTCTATATAAGCAAAGCTGATAGAGACTTATCCAAGAAGACTCACTTTTGGCTGTAATTTCTGCCAAAGGTGCCTCTACCAAAGATTGACTCAAGGGAGATGAGTGCTTATGTAAACAAATTATAATAATAATTTAGGAGGATCTGTATAATTTTGTTCACACTTTAACATTATAAAGTGTTTTGTGTTAATTAATCACAAAACATAGCGATTAAATATATAATTCAGGTGGGTAGCTGCGTCAGCATGCGTAGGCTGAAAAGGAACAAGTAATAGGTTTATTCCATGCTGAAAAAAAGAAGACAGAAAACACAATGTTTTGGCCGTGGAGCCTTCTTCAGGTGTGAGCAATTAAATATATTATTACTGTAACACAATAAAAGGTGAAGGTCTAAGCTGTGTGTATACTTTTGATAGCCACTGTAATTGCAGATTTCTGTTCGGTTTTGTAGAATATGTTGAATAGGATATAATACTTTCAAAACCCACCTATTTAGAGTCTACGTTTATATTTGGAGACTTATCATTATGGGCAGCATGGAGTCGCAGTGGTTAGCATTACTGCCTCACAGCAATGGGGCTCTCCCTGGACCTGGGGTTCTATCTGTGTGGAGTTTTACAGTAAGTAGCACTGAACCCAGCCTCCAGCACTGCAAAGCAGCCATGCTAAACACTGCATCACCATTCAGCCCTGTTGAATAGCATTAGCATCAAATTTGCTTATGTTTGAGAAACATGGCTTAATTTTTTTTTAATTAGAAGTAACACACAACTGGAAAATAAATGTGGAAACCAAAAAATATGTAAAATGGAAATAACTCATACAATCCATCTCAATTGCAAAAATGAAATGCATCATATGGTTGTCATGCAAGCCATGAGAGAAATGTGCCACACCCATACACAGACTAGAGTATTGTAGTATAGTGAAAGCTATGACTCCTGAGAAGGAAATATGAAATGCACACAGAAATCAAAGTAGCTAGTGAAGGCTACTGTAAATGACATGTTACAGCCTCTGAGCAAGGGCCTTAACCCCAAAATGCTCCAGGGACACCATATACTGTAAATGGCTGACCCTGCACTCTGACCCTAAGCTTCTCTCCCTGTCTGTGTGTCTCATGGAGAGCAAGTTGGGGTATACGAAAAGACAAATTCATAATACAAAAAATTGTATATGGCTAATTAAGTGATCTTACCTCTCTTATCTTAATCAAAATGGGCAGCAGTACTGAAACAGTAGAATAACCAAACCAGGAAGAGTGGTACTCTTTAAAGTTGAGATCATTTTTGCTAAATTTAGTAGTAAACAACAATAGGTCATTTGAAGGTGAACCAGGAAGTGAAATCACACCTACCAGTATAAGAGTGAGAGTGAGAGTGAGACAATGGAACATATCAATACAATTGTAGGACTGCATCTCAGCTAAGGTGTTAAAGATCTTTGATAAGATTGATGGCATATTGACTGCTAAGAGCTGCAAGAAGGTTCAGTTCTATCCCACAAGCCCCTTATGAACACATATCATTGGACACGGAATTCATCTTAGGAAAAAGGCAATGATCCCATGCAGCTGGACAATACAGTGAAATGATGCAGTCGCAATACAAACATTAGTCCATATAGTATATGGTTATACACAAACACTGAGAAAGTCATTGATTAACTATGACAAGTGCTACAGGTGTATTAGAATACAAGTGTATTGGAATACAACAGAAAGAATTGATAACAGGAATAATAATAATAATTCTGCAGTAATAAAAACTGAAGTACAGTCATGCATTTTAGACAATTATTTTTCATGCCTCATCACTCTAATGTGCAAGGATGAAGCAGTACTTCATATAGTACAAAAACATTCATCCACCCATTATTACTGCTTCTTCCAATTCATGGTTGTAGGTGAGCCAGAGCCCATCCTGGCAAATACAAAAACATATTGTCAGGCTTGCCCCCATTGCAAAGCTGAGGAGCAAGCCACTGTTTGCCAGGGTAGGCAGCCACCCATCCATCACTCACTCAGTGCTGCCTGCCATGGAAACGCATGCCGACAGGAAATCTGCATCACCTGCAGGCAATTTTCATACGCGCCTGCATTAGGTGGTATAGAATATTTAAGGAATGCTCTGACTCTGCTCAGGGATCTGTAAAGGAGTACTATCTACGAGTCCCTCGATTCCTTGTTCCCATTTCTGTAGTTTAGCCTTGCAAGGATCGCTAGCCTCTGCTGTGTTTTCCACTTTGTTCCCTGATCCCCCTTGGCTTGTTTATTCCCTGTATTTACTTGGCTGTGGACTCTTCTCACTTCCACAATGTTGTCTCCTGGATTTGCCTTTGGCCGAGAAATGCGTTTTACTTAGTTTCCTGGATCTGATTCTTTCTTTACACCGACCACTACCCTTTGATTGTGCTTTGGACTTTGGTTGTTTGGACCAACCATGGACCCAAACTGCATTCCCTGCCTGCTACACCACCATCCCTGCCTGCGTGCATACAGTAGCTCAGCTATGTCACCAAGTTAAACATGCTTCTACCTGCATCACCACATTGCCTGTGTGCTCAGCTTTCTCAGCTCATCTTCTATTGTGCGTGCTTCCCACTCAGCCCGGTCCGTTAGCGTGCACAGCACTGCTCAGCTTTCCCCTGACTGCATGCGGTTGTGCAGTTTCCCAACTTAGCGCGCTGTTGTGTGGTTTCCAGTTTTTTTTCGGCTGGCTCACCCAGCACATGGGTTCATCTTACAGAGATCTCGAAGATCCGCTGCTTGTTCCACTGAGCAGCAGAGTATTACATGTCTGCTACAATTTGTTTTTAAACCACCTTCATCATGCAATATTCATTCACCTCAAAATAATGCAGCATCAGAAAAGAGCAAAGTGTCATACAATGTCAAAATCAGAGAAATCAAAATCTGTTATTTCAAGTAAATATATATTCTTCCTATGTCTATGGAGATGCATTGTGTTACCTCTAACTCCAGAGCCAGGTTCCTGAAGCTCTAATTCCATATAATGAAGCTGCTTCTTCGACGTCGGACTGACAGGAATATTAACATAGGTCACCCCTTCACCACGAAGCTTTTCCGGCACTTGTACGTCCGTTGAGATGGCTGACATGCCCCCTAGCAATGCATAATTAATCAAGGCTAAAACACCAGCAGACACTTTAAAGATTTCCATAACCACCACAACTGGGGTAGAATTGGAAAGCACTCTTATACAGTAAAGCAGACAGTACCCAGAATCGCTAACGTAGCTGAAGCTCTGAAACTTAAGACTTTCTTAAAAAATGTTAATTATAACTAAGGCAGAAAGAATCACCATGACCTAAAGATTCATATGTAAGCTTAAAAAATGTCTCCATAATAAAGGCATGTTATGCTGTTTTTTCTGGCATAAACACATTTGCCCCCTGTTAGTTATGACAGTTGCAAATGTTCTCTAGAAGTGCATCTGTCTATTGCTGGTCGCACATTCAAAGTAGTCTCCCAGACAATATTTATGCTGGTCATTACTTGTTCTTTTCATTCACATGTCATATGACTTCAACTAGGCTGAAGCCAAGGATTTGTTAATCCTTACTTCAGTTTCAAAACCTTTAACTTTTAACCATAAGAAAGGTTACAAACGACATTTTCCTTCGATAGCTAATTGAACCAAGGATATCATTCAGCAGGTTAATGAAAGATGCCAGGGTATCAGCCTCAACAATATACTAGGCTTGTTCCATACTCCCACAATCTTTGTTTAAAGCAGTGCCTCCTGGTCTTTTTTGAAATACAGTATGTGATTTTTTTAGTTTTTACCAATGTCATCTGTACATAATTCACTGTTCGTTCCCGAAGACAGATTGACCGTGTCCGTGTTTCTGTGGACTTTGAATACTTGATGCATCCTCATTTTCTTTCTCATTAAAGAAAATGAAGGTTTATTTTGGCTATGCATTTGAGATCATTAACTTCTGGTTGCTTTCCTGGGTATAATATATGGATCTGAAGGAAATAAAATGTCACGCTTTTGCTTTTGCTATATCAGCAGTTTGTGAACTAGAAGTGTAACCCCAGACATCCAAGTTCCAAGACACATGTGGTTGGATATTTGTTTTCAATATGTGCCATAGGAAATTGCCAGGTAAACCTAAATTACATAATTAAAAAGAAAATAAACATGTTAAAACTGAATACTGATTTCACTTGTCCTGTGACCTTATCCTCAATGATCTTCTGTATAAAATGTTTGGCACAGCAGTGAAATAGATTCTGTCCAGCACAACTATGCTCTGGAAGTGATTACAAATGAGTAGACAACAACGCACAGTGCACAGTGTGTCAAAATACCAGCTGCAGGTGCAGCTGTCATAGCTAACAAAGGGAAAGTTTCTGTGAGAAACATGTTTGAGATAAAAGGACTCTATAAAGTCCTCTGTTGAGATTTCCATTAAGAAATAGAGGAACAGCATACTGTATAAGTAAATGTACTTTTTTCTGAAAGGCAGGTAAAAAAATACAATGTTTTCAACTTCATATTCAACAATACTACATACAAACTAACAATATTCACCAGACGTGACTTCACATCTTTTTGGCGTTTCAATGGTGGAGGCCATCAGCTCATAGCTGCCTTTTGAATCTACAAAAAAAAAGAAACCAACACAAAACCTTTCTCCGTTAGCAATCATTTTTAGTCTCTAGATATTAAAAAATTCACATGAGGAAACATCTCTGATGCTATGAAAGCCATATCACATAATTGCTGTCTCTGTTTCACTGTGCAAATCACCCTGAAATGTATGCAAATGAAGATTAAATTGTGGGAAAGGGCACAGAACAAGTAATGGGAACATTAAAAAAGAGATGTTAGCTTTTTGCCCAGTGCTTGGGCAAGCGCCAACCCTCCAACTTATTTACACCCTTCTTACATCATGCAAGAACCAAGAACCACGTAAAATCAAGTTTGTCTCAGAATAGCTGCTGTTATACATTATGTACTAGCCAGCAGCCATATCACCCTGCATCTCACAACTGGCAACCCACTGAAGCTCAGCAGGTGTGAGCCTGGTCAGTACCTGGATGGGAGACCTTCTGGGAAAAACTAAGGTTACTGCTGGAAGAGCTGTTAGTGGGGGCCAGCAGGGGGTGCTCACACTGCGGTCTGTGTGGGTCCTAAGTGACGGTGACACTATACTGTAAAAAGGCCCTGTCCTTCAGATGAGACATACAGTAAAACCGAGGTCCTGACAATTTCCCATTGGCCTCTACCAATCATGGCCTCCTAATAATCCCCATCTATGAATTGGCTTCATTAACTCTGCTCTCCTCCCCACTGATAGCTGATGTGTGGTAAGCATTCTGGTGCACTATGGCTGCTGTCGAATCATCCAGGTGGATGCTGCACATTGGTAGTGGTGGAGGGGAGTCCCCATTACCTGTAAAGCACTTTAAGTGGAGTGTCCAGAAAAGCACTATATAAGTGTAAGCAATTATTATTGTTACAATTTTACAATAACATACATTGGGCATATTTGAAAAGCTTTTTTAGTAAGCTACCACAAGACACAGGACTAAAATTTCCTTGTAACATACAGTATAGAAATGTGGATGATGTTTTGCCAACTTTGCTTTAATTAATCACTAGGGATCCTGTCATCTTTTCCTGGTCTCCATCATGGACCTGGCAAAAGCAGCAATACTGACCCTCTCCACTATACTCCTGGTAAAAGCAAAGGCACTCACCCACTCACCCACTCCACAACACTCCTAGTAAGAGCAATAACTCTGACACTTTCCGCTACACTCCTGATAACACCAACAACACTGACTTAATCTTAACTTTGTTTCAAATTCTCCTTTTCTACAGGAGATCTAATCAAAGAACATTACCACAAGACCAATTTAATCTCAACTGAAGGTTAACATTTATTACAGTTTTGAGACCATGTCATAAAAAAATTCAAAGGAGATTATGAGAATTAGAATTAGATATAACAGCAAGTTTATATCCTTTACAATTCTACATATTTGTACTATTGTTTTTAACATTTATGGCAAGGACAGATTCACTTAATTTGTAACTATGTTTCTCTCCTGGCATTAAGATGTAGAAGTTCACCTTACAGCCATTGGAGACACTGCTGTTTTGTGTCATTTGTATTTTTGTGGTCTTCACTCTGAAACCACTAGAAATGGAAAAAAGGCTCAGCAGGTCTGTCCTTTTGCAGTCTCTGAATAAACTAAAAATCCCCTCAGAAGCTGAAGACGAGCAATATGAAAGTCTTCCCTTTTTATTGTCTCAGCATGTACTCAGGGTTTATGGCCTCTATTCTTTAACAAGCGTGTGATAGTCAGAGAAGTGAGAGTGAGCACAGCACAGCCTAAGGCCCCATGTGGGAAAGATCCTAAAATGTCTACCTCCCTCCTTTTTATAGAGGAACAAGGAGAAAGAAGGTGAACACATGAGGAGAGGAAGAAAAGGTCAAGGCAGTTCAACACAGGAGGGCCGAATGTTACAGTATTATGCAGCACAAAGATATCATCTGCTTTCTGTTTCTCCAAAGCATTTTTTCCACATTGGTGTTACATTAAAATGTAAAAAGCAATGTACACTAGGACCATTAGACAGTACCTAGTAATCTTGGATCTTACTTCAAAGAACCTTTTTAGTCTAATGGTTAATTATGTTTTTTTTAAATAAATTGGTCAAGTTTAATTGGCTACTTATTTGCAGAATAGGGCCACAGTCAATGACTATGGTGTTTTCTCATTCTGGTGTCTTTCATGCATCATATTGCCCACCGTATTTTGCTAACCATTCTGAGTATTAAAGCAATTAGCCCTTGTACTGCAGCAGTTACAATTATTAAATTGAATACAAAAATTCTCTTCATAATCCAGAACAGCTTTAACTGATGGCTGACAGAAAAACATGTTATTGCAATACCTGAAAAAATGACAATACATACAGCTAAGGTAAACTGAAAAAGTGGAGAAAAGCAAATCAGATTTCTGAGTTAAAGACTGAAGTGAAGCTTTTTAAAATTCTGAGTGCAGGATGCTGGCATTATAGCCTTTTCTCTGCTTCAGACTCAGGAAAGAGAGCAGTTCAAATTATATTCGGAAAGCACCCTGAAGACAGAAGGAACACTTTCCTACAGTGGTCAGTGTATGGAACAAAATACAAAGTTATGCTGAGGTTGCTGATTCACTGGAATCTGTCATAAATTGACCTGAAGGGTTTTTTTTTTATCAATAGGAAAATAATAAACAGAGAATCATGAAGCAGTAGGATAATAGATTGTATTATGGTCCCAAAACCCAAGCGATATAGATATTTTTCTTATGTTCACCAACTGCTACAGAGCTTTACAGCTGACTTAGGCAGGGCCATAATGAAACTCCCCTCTCCAATAATGAGACAAGTGCACACAGGGAAAATCCACAAACAGCTAATCATTATTAACAGATTGTTCTCTTACCAGAGAGTGAACTTTGTTCTCTATGCATCTGTAATGTGCCAGAAGTGCCTAGTGAAGATGTAGCACCTACAAATTAAACATAAATTAAAG
Source organism: Atractosteus spatula (assembly GCF_055471065.1). Classification (NCBI taxonomy): domain Eukaryota; kingdom Metazoa; phylum Chordata; class Actinopteri; order Semionotiformes; family Lepisosteidae; genus Atractosteus; species Atractosteus spatula. The sequence continues at coordinate 39,333,449 of NC_142706.1, forward strand.
TGATTCTCTGTATATATACTGTACACACATTACAATGTTTTGGGGAAAATTGTCTCTATTTTATTTTAATTAACAATGTCAAAAAACACTCAAATAAAACAAAACAATGTAAAAAATAAACATAATTAAGCAGTATTCTTGTCACTATCAGATTAACAAAATGTCATCTTGTTAATTTTTAATATAAAATTTCATATCCATTTTGGGGACATTCCTCACAGCATCTCTCTATTATACATTGATGATGATATAATTTGTAAGAATGCTTTTACAAGACACTTCTTGTGAGTATGGTGACTGCTTAGGGAGCTCTCACACTTCAACCACTTAACACAATGGGAGTATTTCAAAAATCAAACATCAAACAATAATAATAATCACCTGAAAGTATCTCCACATATGCAGAATGAACAATTCTGTGTACACATCCTGAAATAAATCTTACAAATTTACAACAGAAGTATCCTCCCTACAAATGCCTCAACAAGAAAATAAGAGCCCAGGTTAAATGTATTCAGTGGTGCTTTTCTCTCACAAGTTAATTTAACCACAGCCTTTCAAGATAATCCATTAATGCTCATCTATAATTCACCTTTGCAAAGAGATTGAATGATAATAGTCTCACAAGACAGTACAAAGTAACCACATTTCATGACTATTACTGTGTACATACACACTATACAATCACTGATAATTGTAATCATGTACATTTAAAGAAAAAAATACATTGCTGTGAAGATAATGGTTTTTCCTCAGATGGTTTTACTTTATCATGAGTACTTCGTGTTAGGAATGCTGAATGCTCAGTGAAAGAACCTATGGAATGAGCTACTCCTAATGAATAATTAGCATTCAGTGGGAGAGACATGTTACAGTACATGAGGGAAAGGAGTTGGTGTGATTGGTCACACCTACTGTGAGGCTTATAAGAGCAGCTGGGAGGAAAAGCTAGCAGTCCGTGTCTAGTCTCTACCCTAAAAGGAGAGAAAAATGAGCACTGCAGTGTGGAGAGGGCTCAAGGTTTTGGACTGAATTGGCTTATAGGCCTGTGAGAGTGTTTAGGATACTCAGGAAAATGCATCTTACAGAAGGTCTACGCCGAGGGCCGTCACAAGTGCTGGACAGACAGCTGTAGGGCAGTTTGTTTAGCAGGCTCAATAGGGTTGTAATGTGCTCACAGAGGATCAGAGCTGACAGCAGGTGTTAGTGCTGGTCAGTGTAGCGTAGCTGCACGCTCTCCCCTTATTGATAAGTGGGAATTTAGATAGCACAGGTAGAGTCTCCAGTACTCCCTAGCTTTGACATCAGCAGAGTGAGGATCAGTCATGGGTGGCAATTAAAGAGAAAAAAACATAAAACTGGCTGCTGCTGTGTCAGGGGTGCAATTTTATCTTTAAAACTTGCCTGTAAAAGGCAGACTGTGGTATTGTGGTACAATGGTGGCTAGTTACAAAAAAAATCAAAGTCCAGAATAAATTCAGCAGCACAATAAATAACACAACTTTATTTGTGAGTTTTCAAAAAGACTCAAAATACTGGCCTGGTACTATATACTTTTTCCAAGTACATTTTCTTGGGTAACATATTGTACATTTTCCTATGTATTGTTTTACCAATTAATATGTACATGAGGGATGCAACTGTCCTATGGAAAGTCTCATGGTGCATTTTTACAAATGAGTTGACATCAGCCTTATTACTTATTTGACCAATGTACAGTACCAGTCAAATGTTTGAGTACATCTGCTTGAAACCAGGTTTTTCATGATTATCTATGCTTTAAACTGTATGAACTTGTCTATAAACACTTAATATTTAATTACATGATATGTGTACTTATAATTTTAAGTGAACTACATTGAAAATGTTAATTGTTCATTTTCAATAAAATGAACACCCAAAGCAAGCAGATTTCAGTCTGAAGCCCAGGTTAGTTAAAAGTCAGAAATGTGTATAACATGGTGTTAGAACACTAAAAGAAGTTTAAAATTGTCTTTGTTAGATGTTCTCACAGTTAAGTAGCATGTTACCTCATTTACCTTTTGTCACCAATTATTGGTAAACAGGTGAGGGTCCATGATTACTATAAGTATAGGGGGCATGGGCAAAGGCTTGTAATTCCTGAATGAACATGGTAAACTTTGCTCAGCAAGCAAGGAAAAAACACAGTCTATAATTACTTTAAGAAATGAAGGTCAGTCTTTAAGACAAATTGAAAGAACTTTGCAAGTGTCTGTAACTGCTGTGGCCAAGACTATCAAACGATATGAAGAAACTGGCACTCATGAGGACCAAAAAGGATGAAAAAGGTCAGGCAGGCCAAAGGTGACCTCAGAATCAGAGAATACATTCAGTAGAGTCACAAGTCTGTGAAACTGGTGACTTACTGCCCCTGAAATAATCAGATGTTGAGGACTGAGACAAATAATTATACAGATGTTTTAAAATAAGAAATACATTTTAAATGTATCTTTTGCTGACTTAAGTATTTACTGTAAATCCAAAGTTCTGAAGACAAATGTTGGAAGTATTGTGTTTCTTCATCTAATGTAATGATATATACAGTAACACTATTTCAGTGTAAACTACACTCAGAAGCAAATCTTGGATGAAAATCACCCATCCAAGACATCCGTAATAGCCAGTACTCCCATGGCACTCTTCAAAAGAGTAGGGCTGTTAACCCTGGTGTCCTGGCATTATAGGGTCTTGAATAATCTGGCCTCCCTAAATTTACCCCTTAATTCATCTGAAATAACTTCTGCCTTCTCCAATGATTTGCTGGCTATTGAGGTCGGTGGCACAGAATGGCTGCCACACATCACACAGGTGGATGATCCTGCATTTTATTGGTATATGAAATGGATCCCTTCCTAAATGTAAAGTGCTTTGGGATCTCTTGATGATAGATAATAAAGATTATTATTGTTATTGTATTGTTACAACTACTACCTTCTGTCTCATGGAAAATCTTCTGGTGTCCATAACTGGCCATCAACTCATATCTGCTGCTTTCATCCCACTGAAATAAATCAGTGATAATAATTACACACAAATTATACAGTTGTAAAAAAATAAAACTGGAAAACGTTCAAAGTAACCATAAATATTTAGTACTATCTCCATGTCAATTGATTGTCCAAGTCAAGGCAGCAACAAAATGTAGTTTCAAGGGACTGATCTGACCATTCTGGGAAGATTTTCATATTTTTGAATTTAGAACAGAATTTGCTAATGTGTGAGGGTGTTAGTGGAAAATCTCTTACGTATATGACCTATTGACTGCATTATATGTCAGGTGCTTAAAAGTTGCCATCACATACTGTATGTAATGCAGGCTTGCTGTGTGGTAATGCTGCAATTCTTGACAGTAAAGCAGGAATCTATCCCTAGTCCTATTAACAATCCCTACAGTTTCTGCTTTTAACAATTCTGATTAATACTGAAAGGTGACAAAAAAAACAAGAAATTAAACTTTCAAACTAAACTTAAATTAAACTTGACTTTCAAAGTCAAGTCATTTTGTAAAGGCACGTGTTTGCTGTCAGAAGCCACATGGCTCAAGAGAACCAGCAGATCCCTGTGCTGCCCCTACCCTACCTCTGCTGGCTTTTCCGTTCCTCGTCCTTCCATGATCTCATATGCCAGATCTGTTTTGCGCTTCTCATCCTTTTTCTTTGGTTTCTTGTCTTGTGAAGAAAGAAATTAAAATACATTTAGAACAAACATTTCATTAATTGTGTTTTTTTAAGCATTTTACTAAAACACATTTACCCTCTCATTCAGGTGATGTAAAGAAATAAGAATCAGTATCACAAGACTGCTGATCTAGCTGATATTGAAGGTCTTATAGTTGATATCTGATACAGAACACGAACCGGGTCAAAGGACATGCACCAGGAATCGCAGGGAAATAAATGAAAGAAAAGGATGTTTATCCTGCCTGAAACTGAAAAATGAAGAGTAGAAAAGCTATTTTGCATCACCGACAGACAGCTTTGTGTCAAAAACAACAGCTTAAACTCTTCTTTTGTTTGAAATTCTGACATTAAAGGGGAACTGCAAAGCCATTTTTTATATTTCAGGGTTTAACAAAACAGCAATGATGAGTGCATTTCAAAACAGAATGAAGCTACCAACTACCAAGTACACGGTAATGTGCACAACCTACAATTTACATCACACATTTCAATGTATGTGTAGTGCCATACAGTTGTCATTGTCTGTGATTCAGAACAAGGCAAGACAATTTCCTGTCACGCGAAAGCGGTCCTATTACACTGTAAGCATGCTTTACACCAATCAAATTTTGCTGATATATTTTAAATATTTTTATGAAACACATAAAAGGTGACGTTTCTTAGATACTAAATATTGCAAAAAAGGGGGTAATCTGCCAACCAACTAAAATACACTCATAATCATTTTCAAGTTTTCCAAAAAAGCTCTGTCATTTAAATTGGTGAATATTTCATGGTAATTCACACCTAAAAGAAGAATTCTAGTAGGACTTAAATTTTTAGAAGACTTACTGCATAATAGCTCATGCCGTCGCTAGAACAGCTGATTTGAATAAGTGCGACTGAATTGAAATGGTTTTGCTGACAAATACTACTTACTTATTAATTCAGCATGCAGATCATGTTAGAACATTTCTGGGGTGAAATGTCCGCTGCATGATCTGTACTTATTCACACTAAAACTCAGTGAAAAACTCGTTGATAGGACCAACACCAGTGCCCTAGTTTATTACCATTTTCTTGGCTAGCTGAATAGTCCTTGGAAAAGAAAAAAGTTTGCCTTCCTGATGATCTGATCCTCTGTTTTGCGTGAAACCACTATGTTCTGAACAGCTAAATGCTCGACAGTGAGCCATAATTTAAAATATATTGCATTTAAAAAAAACAAAAAAGGATTCACGTTGTTGGAAGATGATTTTCTTATGCGTTTACAGTGACTAGTGAGCAGGAAGGGCCGCTTTCAAGTCACATTTCACGCCAACACTTGCTCTCATCCATTGCGAGACCAGCAGTTTCTCATCTGCCCTTGACAACATGGCAACCATACAGCACTTTCACAAAACACACGATTTCGCACTTAACTCGATATTTGGAAAATTTTGCAATTACATCAATTAATTTAGTTTGTTACAAAGATTCAATAACAAGTCTGAGAAACTGGGGCTGCAGTTCCACTTTAAAGGCAATAGTACTGTTATTCAGAAATGAGAAGTGAAACAAACAAAACGGCTGTAGTATCCTTTCCTAGGAGAGCACTTATCACCTTGAAAACTGTATAGACACTCAATCAATTAACAAAGAAAACACAGAATCAAAGGGAGAGAAGTATAGACAAAAAAGGAAGAAATAAGGAGGACACAAAACAGCATAGAACTTTTATTAATGTCAGTGACAAGAAGAGGGAAAAACATGTATTCAGAAGAAACAGAAAGGTTGGTAGATGTGGCTTTCCTGTGCCAGAAGAAGGGTGGTAGGGCTTGGTCAGTTGCTAGTAACAGCTTACCTTCTGGTGACTCTTTATCGGTGGAAATCTCCTGACTTTGGTCATCAACCCCAAGGGGCTGAAAGTGAAAACTCGACAACATTTCTTGGGAATGCTCTTGTTGTTTGACATTCTTATTTTCCATGGAATTGCTTCTTGGTGAAATGCCAGGTGGATGCTGCAATCTTGCATTATATCTGCTCAAGATGTCTGACAAGGATCCACTTTCAGGAGTACTAGTTAAGTCATTGGTCTTTCTGTCAGACTGGTTGTTTTCAATTTCCTCACACTCATTTTTTCCTAGTGATTTCTCGTTCTCCAAACACATCCAGAGAATTGAGACTCCTTTTGTAATGTCTGCATTGACCAAAGACCCATTTCTCAAGGCTGAAGCCATTGGTTCATACAGGTTATGCACCCTTAAATTTTCATTGCAGTTACTAATTTTCCAATAGCTGCCGTGCACTCCTGTGAAGAGACTTGAACTGATGTCCTTGTGATGGAATTTTACCTCGGTTGCACCTTTTTCATTGCCTTTCTGAAGACATTTCCTATCTAAATTCCCACTTGCACGATTCTTCACTGCATCAGTGGTAGGAACACTTCTAGCATTCCAGATTGCTTCATAATCATCATAATCACCAGCATTCTTAAGTCCACATTCGTCATCTATATTCTTCTTGCTGGTTCTCTCGCTGTTTGTGGGCTTACTACATTCTAAAAAACAGCAGAAGGCTTTTGCAGAGCTCTTTTCTGAAATGGCAGGATTAGATCCTGCTTTAAGAAATTGTATTACATGCAACATCATAAATGTTTCATACCATCATGAAAGTTATTGTGATTACTATTTAAAGACACAGTGCTATAAAATATTCACTGCTTATTTTGGTTGCTCTTTTTGACACAACAAATATTGCATAACATATTGTTCATAACATACATATACATATAAAATAGTGCAGCTTTATAACATTATGGGCTTAAAGAATAAACCTAAGAGAGATTTTAATGCTCAGTTAAGAATTATAAGGTAAATAAATACATACTGTATGTTAACAAATAAATCAATAAAAAGTTACCCTTGTACTATTTTCCAAAAATAGTTTGTATTTATCACTTGACTTGCTGAAAATAAATCTTTAATTACTATTTATAGTACTACCATATACCATAATTATCTATAAAATCTCAGTTTCATCTTCCTGAAGGTACTGTCAATTGTTATTTTCATACTATACGGTAGGTCAACTGTGTTTAATAATATGCTTGTATGATCTGATTAAATACAGAAATGGATCGACATAGTTTACTAGGTAAATGACATGCTATACCAGATGCAACAGCAAAAAACATTATTCATAAAAAATGAATATAATAAGATTTGTAAATATGACCAATAATTGCTGAAGCTATTAAATACACAATAACAAGAACAACATACATGCGTTTTGAATTCTCATGTACCATAAGGATTTTGAAACATTTCTGTAATAAGTTACCATCTCTCCTAATTAGACCTTACTCAAAACACCTACCTTTATGGAATAAAACATTGGAATAAAACATAAAACATTGTGACCTTTTGTCATAAGGGCAGTAATTGAGCTACGTTACTGTAGGTACCCACATGATTTTCTATCACACAATGTTCCAATTTGCAAAGAAAACCAATCACGCTGTTACAGAAATACATGAAACAATTGACCAAGTATTAAATCATGACTCAAAATGTAAGGTACGTGCCTACCTGTGACAAAATGGATCTCGATAAAGGATCTAATTCTTGTGACAGATACTAGAACAGCTTGGATGTTCAAATGCGTTCCTGTATTTTTTACTTGTTGCAATTGTTCAATTCCTCAACTATCTGTAGTCCTTTTGCAAAAATATATTACAGTTCCAAAATTGATAATTAACCTTTTAAAAAGACTCTGTATCGATGCAGTAGAGCAGTGCACCTCAATCCTGGTCCTGGATAACCCTTGTCTGTTCAGTTGTTTTGCTCCTGCAAAGTAATCTTTATCACAGGGTTATTTATTTTTAATTCAGCTCTTAAAAAGATGAATGAGATTTGTAAGTGATATGCACTCAGTGCTAATTGGGGAGTTTCAGCACTACCCTCATTCAGCTGTGCCAGCTGAAATATTACCATTTGGACTTCAGCAGAAGGAAAAAATCTGACTCACTGTATGGTAGGAGTTGTCCGATTCAGTATCATTGCCACCTGTGTCTGTTCATCATCAAGTGATTACTCTTTAAGACCTGTCTGGTAGGAAGTAGGGAGCAAAATCTCAATGAGCAAGTTGAAGGGGACTGCATAAAGTTTTGTGTTATGTAGTGTCTGGAAAAAATGTTCTTAATAGGGGTATTTCTGAAACCAAAGACAGAGTGCAGAAAACCAACCAGAAAGCAGAACAGTTACAGGAACCAATAAGCACTGTTGACTAAGGACCGAGTTGGCCCAAAGAACTTTAGACACAGGGACTCCAGGACCAGGACTGAGAGCCACTGCAGTAGAGAATAATGGCAAAGAAACCACTGTGTGTGGATTTTTACTGCGCAATTATCAAAGTCACCTGTTCTTGACACTTGGGAACATTATGTTAATCAATTGTCATATGCACAAAACATCCATAGGAAAATAGTAACAGAAGCACACTGAGGGGTGTTAATACATTTGTGACTTCTCTGAGTATTAAACTTCATATATACTCACCGTATACTCTGGTCTGTGCTCGGCTTTTTAAAATGAAAGTTGAGACAGTTTAGATAGGCAGAATAATGAATCTTGACATTAAAAACACATACCTGGTATAGCTGGCATGGATAAGACTCCTGAATGTGAGAGTGTTGTTCCCTTTACAAGAGACAAGATAGAATGTTATTATGACTTAGATTTTTCACACCATTACTTTGAAATCAATATTTTTCACACTGTTGAGTCCTGCGAAGAAGAATGGCATTTGTAGCATTAAATTGTATGATGTCAACATTAAGATTAACAATACCCAGAAAATGAATGCAGATATCTGAAAGCAACATCTTAATATTCTGCTTTAGATATAGTTGGGAATTTGCACCAGCTAAAGCTGCTCAAAGTTCACAAATAATGTTGCTGTTTAACACCATCGTGGGAAGACAAAGCACTATATGCAGTACATGTATTAATATACTAATGAAACGAGCTAAGCACATCAAGTGCTATTTCTCAGTCCTAAACTATTCAGTAGTCAAAAGAGCATCATTCAAATTTTTATGTTATACAGAAAATATTAATATTCAGCTGCTGCTTTTATATCTCAAGACATTATTAGCAAGACCATCAACATTTTGACCTTCAATGATGAAAGTTTTTTTAACTTTTATGTTGGTTTCCTTGAATAATTCAATAAAAGCATGAAGGAAAAAAGCAATTAAAATCAAAAAGTAATCTTGACATTTTTTCTGAAAATTGCAACTTAGAAATGTCAGATCTTCCTGGCAATTGCTTAAACAATTAACTTGCTGCCTGTAATTGCTATTTTTTTTTTATCAATCATGTAAAGCAAGGCTACCCAGTCCTTTTAAGTTATTTATGAAGTTTTGTAGGTAAATGAAAACCCCAGTGACAGCCAAGCTGAAAAAAAAACTCAAAAACATCTAAAGGATGTTCTTTCTGTTCCAAGCCTGTGGGGGGGAAAATACTTTCAGCCAGAAAAGAAAGAAACTGAAAAATTACTTGACTGTTAAAACCTTTCTTGAATAGGTGTTGGGAACAGACCTTAATAAACACTAATCACCACTACAATTTAAATATACAATTCTGCTTGCATTATAAGTTTAAGGAATAAGTATCTAAACCTGATATTGCAGAGCCTTAATTCTTCAAGTTATACAAGTATCTAGAGTCAGCAGCTTAAGAACGTGTTAGTTTTCTCCATCAAATGGTTTGATTATGTAACTAAGAGCCTAGATCAAATGAAAGCCAAAATGCTCATAAACATGTCCATAATCACTGCCTGAAACCTCAGATTTCAGGGAATTAAATTGTGTACGCTGTAAATGAAGACCCACCTGCGGTGTGTAGTACCAGATTAGAGAGTGGCTACAGCAATTTCATTTCTTTTGAGCGCAGACCACATTTATCAGCTCTGTGCCACCGCTCATGAGTAATACAGCAGAGAAAGAATAATTGCGTTGGTGGGATAAAAAGGGAAAGTGATAGTGCTTGAAGATTATAGGTCATCTTTTCCATTTTTAAGTATCGTTACTTTATAAAGTTTTAAAATGTAAAAAAAAACAGCATTTCACTGTGAGTAATTTTATAACCAATTAATCCATTTTTTATCTAAAAGGATCTGTAACACAACATACTGTAAGATCAAGACATGACCATGAACTTTCAAATTCTTGCAAGCTGTATTGATGAACTATGATTGTGGTCTTATGACTCCAAATACATTGTAAAATCAATATTCTACCTTTCCAGGGAAGTCATTGGTCAGGTGAAAATGTTAGCAAAGTGCAAAGCACGGCTACCAGCAATCTGAATTGTTCTCACTATATACATATACCTGACCTTTGTATAAGGGTTACAAAAATAAATTCATGATACATAGTATTTTGTCTAGTGGTACAACTCTGCGGCACAAACAAGGTGCAAAAAGGTTACTGTACCTTTTCTTTATTGTATTTTTCTTCTGTGTGTCTTGTTTTAAATGTCTCTTATTCCTGTCTGCTATCATTGTTATAGTTTACAGATATCCATACAAGCATAATGATTCTTTTTTCATTGAGTTTGCTGATTTACTATCTGTGCTGTGCTTTAGATTTAATAAGATTCGTCTTCTGGGTGATTTTAATATCCACACTGATTCACAGATTCCTATTTAGCTGAGGATTTTCTAACTTTGTTGGAATGCTTTGGTTTCAGAGAGCTTGTTCTCAATCTAGCAAAAAAAGGTCACATCGTGGACTTGGTCACCGTAAATGACTCATTTGTTTCACACGTATCTTACACTAGGGGTTTTTGATCACTTGGCTGTTCTCTTTGATCTGGTCTCACACTCTTGAACTTTACGATATGTAAATTCCTATCTCTGATAATGTGGTTGACAAGGTACAAATGTTTAATAGGTCTCTTTTAACTTCTCTTGATACCTTAGGTCCTCTTAAAACTAGATTGGCACACTGACCACTTGTGTTCAATGAAGACAGTCTCCCAAAAACTAGAACATACTGTACAGGTAAGTGGTGTCTTTCTGGCTTAAATGTACATCTACAGTCTTGGAGCAGAACCTGACTGAATACAAAGATCCAATGGCGTCTGCTAGATCCAGTTACTTAATAATAATAATTAATAATTGCTTACGCTTATATAGCGCTTTTCTGGACACTCCACTCAAAGCGCTTTACAGGTAATGGGGACTGCCCTCCACCACCACCAATGTGCAGCATCCACCTGGATGATGCGACGGAACGCTCACCACACACCAGCTATCAGTGGGGAGGAGAGCAGAGTACTGTAGCCAATTCATAGATGGGGATTATTAGGAGGCCATGATTGGTAAAGGCCAATGGGAAATTTGGCCTTCTACCATATTGTTGAGAATAACTGAAACAATCCTAAATACCTTCTCTGCACCTCAATCAACTGCCTCACATTGACTGCCTCATCCCATCTTTGCAACAGTTTTTTTACAGCCAAGATCAACAATATCCATCATCACATTCTCTCCATCATGCTTGCCACTACTACACTCCTTGTATGCCTGTTTCTGCTCTTGTTTCTTGTTCCTCTCACCTTGACACTGTATGCCTTAGTAAATCGGCGTTGCGTATGAAGCCCACCACCTGTCTACTAGATTCCATTCCTCCCATTTTGTTTCAGTTTCCTGAACATTTTTCATCCTATAGCTAACTTGTCTTTTATGCAAAGATTTTATAATGTGCTGTTGCAATACAATTTAAGAATCACCTCACTGCAAATAACCACTTCAAACCCTTCTAGTCTGGTTTTAGACAATTACACAGCACAGGAGCCGTCCTTGTTAAAGTTACTAATGATCTTCTTTTAGAAGATGATTCCAGTTTTCTACATGTCCCAATTCTCCTAGACCTAAGTCCTGCTTTTGACAATATTAATCATGACATTTAATACTCGCATCCTGAGACTGTGTCTGGAGTTTCTGACATCACTATTAAATGGTTCAGATCTTCGCTTCCTGATCACTGACACCTGGGTTCTCCTGGGGGTTTTAGTTCTGCAATTGGGTTTGTTCAGTCTGGTGTTCCTCGAGGCTTGATACTGGGCCTACTGCTATTCAGTATTAACATGTTCCCACTCGATCAGAATGATCATTTCTATGCCAGTGATACTCAAATCTATGTCCATACTAGCCCTGACACTGAGGTAGCTGTTTCTGCACTATACCGCATCTCTAATGTAAAAACCTGAATGATTCAAAATTTCCTTCACTTAAACTGCAGCAATACTGAAGTCTTGCTACTCAGCACCTTCCGTTACCTATGTAAAGACAATGCGGGAACCCTATCTGTGGATGGCAATCAGCTTGAATTTTAATCAAAACTGAATAATTTAGGGGTGATATACGATCCTGATGCGACGTTTGACCCTCATGTGTACAATATTGAAAAAAGGGTCATTTACATCTCAGAAATATTGCCAGACTACATCCTATGGTGCCGTTGCCTATAGCAGAACAGCTTTTCAACACATTTGTCTTTTCAAGAATTGATTACTGCAATGACCTACTTGCTGGGGTAGCTCTTTCCACACTGAACAAACTCCAATATGTTCACAATTCGTCAGCCTGAATCCTGGCCAGGTCGTGTGCAAGTGATCACATTCCACCTATCTTGGAATCCTTGCACTGGCTTCCTATCAAGTTTCGAGTCAACTTCAAAAACCTCATGCTCACTTATAATGTACTACATGGCCTTCCACCTCAGTGCCCGACTAATTACCTTCCTACTCCCCATCTCACAAGTTTAGTTTATCTGGCTGTGGCCTCCTGCTTGACCCACAAGATTGTTTACCTTATATTAGTGACAGGGTCTTCTCTTTCTACTCCTTAAATCTCTGGAATCTATCCCTAAGGATATCAGAGAGTCACCTCCCCCAAGTGCATTAGAATCTAGACTCAAAACCTTTCTTTTCAGAAAGGCTTTAATTTAGTGCCTGTATCTGCTCCATTTTCAAATAACCTTGTATCTTCTGCTGTACCTTTTTCTGCTTGTTGCTTATATACACTTTTCCTGTAATTTGCTATCATTATTATTTTTCTTACATCTACTTTAAAGCAATTTGAGATGCAACCTTTAAAGGGGATGTATAAAATAAAGGCTATGAAATTATTTTATTGTTATTAATAATAATAATAACAATAACAACAACAACAGCCAAATGTATCATACCATTTTAAGGATGAGAGATATATTGTTAAAGCTGTGCATGTTCGCAAAATGATGGAAAACTTTTCACGTCTCCATTTCCTTGCACACAGTCAATAAGTATATTTAAAGGGTAGATGTATAAAGGAACATGCTACCCAGCTATCTTTCAAGAAACGACTGGATGAGATCCTCAGAACACTCAGCTACTAACAGGCGAGATGTGGCGTATGGCCTCTCCTTGACTGTAATTTTTCTTGTTTCTCTATGATGTTTTTATATAACAAATATGTGCAGCTACTGAGCCCGAGAGATGTTTCAATACCAAGAATATAGAATATATCATTACCGCAATCATTAGAGAAAGTACACATTTAAACAAAATTCCCTTTTGACAAATTGGGTTTCTGCACAAAAAAAGCATATACAGTATACTTTAAGCAGTTTATTACTGACTTCAAAATATGTAGAGCCATGCCACAGGCCTAAGATGTGAAAGCAATGTTTTCTCCTGTTTTATAAATATAAGAAAATCTACTTTTTCTATAACAGATATACCAGCATTGTTTTGCTTTCCATTCAATTTGCAGTTGATTGAATCATATACTGTACATCAGATCCACTTTCCATATTTGTATGAAATAAAATGCCATGTCTTTTTATTACTCTTTCAATGAAAAGTCCTAATCAAAAGTGGCCCACCATATATCTATTGGGAGAACAGAAAACAAGACAAAAACATAAAAGACATAAAATAAATGTTTCATGATGTTACAGCACAGTGTAGTTACAGACCTATAGAAGCACATCATGACTTTTCTCAAAATTATAGAGCGCGGTAGGAGCACATACTATGTCTATCTACAGTACATAAGATGTGTTGCTTTTACCAAAAGATCAAAGAAAATTGTTGTTGTTTTGGAATGGAACAGGGTTAGGCACATGGAAAATGCTTTTCTAGTGTTCTCCTTTTTTTTTTTACTCAACAGAGTTTTGAAAAAATAGTCCAGAGAGCACAAAGTGCAAACAAAACCTTGATTATTGCATATTGACAGGTATATAACAAAATAAAGGAATGTTGTTTACATCCTCAATGATAATCATGAAGTTTTAATGGGAAACCAAAGTCTGTCTCTGAAATATTTTTTCAATTTTCGATCCAACATTATTTTGTGGGTGTTTTTAAGTTTTATATATTCCCCCTAATACTTCTCTACTTCGCATTTATAACAGAACAAGGCAATCAAAAGGTTAGTTACTGAAATCCATTTTTATACAAATTTCATAATTTTAACAAACTATAAAAAGCCAAGTATAGAAAACAACTGAAAAACGTAACACACACTTGACAGACTATTGTGACAATGTTGAAAAGCATAAGTGGCACACCATGCAAAATCTTTTGCTTTAAAAGATAGGGACCGTTATTGTTATCAGCTGGGAAATTTATACCATTACAAAATGTTTATATTCACAAACTTGTTTTTCTTAAAAAATCAGAGTATCAGATAATTTAATAATCTGTTAAAACACTAGAGAAATGATCATATCAACTTTTTATTTTTAATCAAAGACATGCCTGATCCTCAGAATCCTAAACATTTCATATGAATGAAATAAATATAGCCAATAGCTAAAATCAAATGTAAAACATCACACAGCCTCTCAGGTTTTAACCCAAGATTTACGCTTTTCTCGAACAACAGCAGGAAATCACTCACTTTCTAAAGCACTCACAAAAAAATTGATCCTTTTCTCCCTTAACCGTACTATTACTTTTGCTCTTTCTGAAGTCTGTTAAACTCGCCCCCATTTTCTCTTCAGAATTTTTCTGAGAAGCTCAGCAGCAATTGATTCTTTTAATGATAGCATGCTCACAGTTAAAATTGGTGCGAGAAATATAGGTCACAAGAAACAAAGCAATACTGAACCACCTGTCAAATGAAAGATGTTTTGTGCTTTTTATCAATTTTGCTTGATTAAGTTTCCGTTATCACATATTTATCACTGAACATTTATTCCCTCATTATTATTCATAAAAACATATTTTTCATGCTTCATAAGATAAACGCAGTGAACATGTAAAAGCTATAGACTAACTTCAGTTCTACCATCGAAATAACAGCCTAAAAAATGTAGGACTCCAATTCACATCTTGTGTAAAGCCATTATATCATCCTCCAGGTTTTAAAAGTATAGGCACAAATCTGTAGGAGAAGCACGGGAAGGACAATATTCACGAAACTGCACTGATTTGAAGTGAAAGCTTTGGCTATAATAATCTCTAACACCAAACGTCTGTAAATTTGACATAGAACTTAAAAATGACAAAAAGAGAAATGTCTCATTTTAACAAATAGAAATCTATTATAAATCCAATGAGCGAAACATCCAGTTACAAAAGAAAACCCCTGATAAGCACACAATGGCTAATTATCACATTCATCTCAGTACATGAACTGAAATAAAAGCGTGAATTGCAGCTATCCAAAAGGCATGCAAAAAAAAAGAAAAGACAATCACACCTTTAAGTGGTTTGACAGTGAAATGTATTCACACTTTGTCTAGTTTTACTGTAAAACTATTCACAGACACCTACAGTAACATTTATTACAGAGAAAAGATTGCAGATGGTCAGCCAATAGACATGTAATGTATGCCAAGATGTGAAAAACAACACATTATACAGGAAGATAGCAGACTTTTCCCCCATTTATGTAATTTAAAAGCACAGCATCTAAATGAAAAAAAATCTTAAAGGGGAACTGCAATCCTATTTTTATATTTCACAGTTAGGAAGAATCAGAATCAATGAGTGCAATTCAAACCACAATAAAAGTAAAATGTACATGGTAACTTGTAAAACATCCAATTTACATCACAAAATAGACAAAATGTTTAGGTATTCCCAGCACCATATTTTGTGATTCTGAATAAGGCAACAAATCTTCCAGTGATGTGAAGCAGCCTTATTACGCTGTAAAGAAGCAGATGTGAATACATCTCTTTTGATCCAATACAAATATTGCTCTAAATTTCAAGACTGTTCTGTTGGCAAATACGACTTACTTGTTAACTCTGCATGCAGATCATGTTGAAAACTTTTCTGCAGTGAAATATCTGCTGCACATTTTTTCCTAGTATATCAAATTACCGTGACTACTGAGCAGGAAGGGCCACTTCACGTCGTAATTTATGGGAACTTTCACTCTCGCCAGTGGCGAGACCAAGGGTTTGGGGCAACATGGTGACTTAGAGTACTTTCACAAAGTTCATGATTTTGAGCTTCATTCGAAATTTGTACATTTTTTTCTCTACCGTCAATTAATTCATTCTGTTACCGAGATTTAGTAACTGGTCTGAGAAATAGGAACTGCAGTTCCCCTTAACAAAATAGAGCACTAACACTGGAGCTCAAGTGACTGGTATATTAGGATGGTAACCTGGTGCTCATACTGCCTGTCACACCTTCTTGCTCATTTATGTCACCACCCTTGTCTTTTTTTAGATTTAAGGAGTCTTGAGTTGGTGAACAATCAGAGACCAAGTGATTGACCAACTGGAAAGACAGAAAAGGTCATTCTTTGTCCACCGTCTTCCCAAAAAAGATGAAGGAATTTGAGTCTGTTGAGGAGTAATTACCATTTCTGTTGCTTTGATTTTGCCTCTCTTTCCTGGCTTAGCAGCTGTTATTATACATTATTGAAGACATTATTTATTCCGCTATGATTTTGGACTTTTTGGTCCATGACTAATGTTTCTGTCCTGAAACATACTGTAAGTGGGCTAAATTCACCTAAGAAACATGCTAATAGTCTGAATTTGTTATGAAGGAAAAAATGTTTATAGATTTGCTGATAATTATCCAGTATATGCCTCTTTAAATATTATATTATTCTAGTTGCTGATATGTTTTCATTAATCATATTGTAGTGTGGGCTTAATTAAGCAACGGGGACACATTCATGTGTAAAAATATTTACATGAATTCCCTCAACTATTTAAAGACATGAGCCAAGGAACTCAAGTGAAGGTTTGAGCTGCTGCATGTTGAGTCCAGAGGAGTGCTGCTCTATGTAAGACGCCTGTGTGGGGTGCGACACCCTGTTATAGTGGGGGGAATGCCCAGTTCCTTTCATCTCCCCTCTGGAACAGACAGCAACATCCAGTTCCACTGTGAGCCACCGGGTGTCTTCCTGACAGAGGTCTGGTGGGGCAACGACGACTGCTATGATATTACCGAGAGATCGAAGGAGATTCTGCTCCACGACTCTAAAACATTCACTATCTGATCTGGGTGTAATTAATATATGGTATGTATTTAACCCCTTAAATGAAAAAAAGGTAGTCTTTTCGTTGAAAATACATTTTGTAGAGCTTTTGTTGTACAAAATCTTCAGATACAACTCATGTCGCAATCAGATTATAAAGCCAAACCAACACCTGATTTGTACTGAATGATATTTCGCTGGAAATTACCAGACTTAGAAAATATTTCTAATTACTGTAAATGTATTGCTTACACATTAAGATTCAATATTGAATAAATATTAAATACAAATTTCTTTGCTATAATGATAGTCTCCATTTATCTCCATTGAGACTCCATAGCAATTAATGTTCTGCAGACAGATTGGCACACAGATACTGCTATCAGATCCCTTATAAACTCTGCTTTTGTTGTTTTTCTTTTTGTTTTAAATTATACTCCAGACAAATTTGATTTCGGACATTATACAAGGTTTCTTCAAATCCCTCGTCTTTCTCATTTAGAGACAGCTACATACCAGGCATCTACTGTATATCCCTGTCTGTGCTGAAGAAGGTGCTTCAGGATATGGCAGGATTACCAGGCATTGTTGACAACCCTCTTGAATTTTATATGATTATTTGGCTCCCATTAGGTCCCCTTCTGCTCCTCTCCTTATGAAAAGCAGTTTAGGAAGGCTCTTTTCAGAGTGATGTTAATACTGCCATTATCACTATTTGTTTTTTTCACCAAGATCCAACACTTTGGTCAGATATTGCCCCGTCTGTTTGATTAAAACTGAAAGCTAAGGTACTGTACCATTGCACTGGCTGGAAAACTATTATACAACCAAATAAGCACACCATAATCAAACAGACTTTATTGAAGGGCAACTTGTGGCTGATAACATTCTAAAGACACTATCTCCACTTGTCCCTCTTTTATTGGATGCTGAAACCAGTTTTTGGCCAGCTCTAGTGGAAATACTGTACCTACAGTGCGGTCTAAGTCATATGGGTTTAGGATCAGGTTTCATTGGTATGGTTACAATTTTATCTACTATCCCTTCAGCAATGGTGTTAACAACTGTTTGCCATCTCTAGGGGCACTTGTTTGGGATGTTGACTGTCACCTGAATTGTTTTTCTTGTCTTTGGAACCACTAGCTCAAGCTGTCCATCAGATGACTACTTCTACCCCTGTTTATTTTAACAAATACTCAGCACAGTCATTCAATGCTGACTATATAGAGTATTGCAATCTGTAGTCAATGTCTTCAAATTCCTATATCACATACTATTTTTGATTTTTTTTTTAGCAGGGTATAAAATTAATTGATGCAAATCTGTTTATTACTCCCTTAAAATTTGCAATGAAGGCAACTGGCCCACCTTTGTATGTGCTGCCAGTAAAAGGTAACTTTAGTTAATTCAGCATTGGAATTTCATCCTTTTTACCTGCTATCAATGTAAACAATTTCATATTTTAAACAGATGACACAGATGGACATTCTTTATTTCTCTTCAAGCTCAAGTCTCAAAAATTAAAAATGGATGTGCTTCTTTGCTTAATTTTCTTCAGTTCTACAATTCCTCTTTCTCCTCATTGAGGTTATTATACAGTAAATACAAACTGAAAGTGAACTGATGTGTATTCTATTCTGCACTCTACAGGATGAAGGATTTTGGAGGGCTCACTGGTTCAATGCTGACACTTATCATTGTCTGCACGTGAAGAAGGTCTGGACTCTTCAGGTACACTAAAGATGTAATTTATTTGTAAATAACTCCACTCAGCAGTGAGTGCCACTAAAATTAAAGCCGCAGGAAAAACACAAATAAAACAACATTCTATTAGCTTTGCACCCAATGTGGTTATTCTCAAGTAGTGTCATATGTACTGCCTAATGAAGTGGGATTCACTGTTTTTTCAAACTGAAAACTGGCATGTTTTTTTTTAAGAATGGAAATTATGTTGACAATCGTTCAATCTCATCAGTGTATGACTCCTTGAATGTCATCATCAACAGTTTGATTTCTTAACTGATGAAAGAACAAAAATATGAAATTGGAAAAAGAAATGGGCTTTTTTGCATGAATGCATCATTAAGTTAACATGGGGAAAATGCAACATTCAGTAAGGAGAAACTGGCTGATTTTTCCTCAAAATGCGTATTACAAAAGCTCACACAAAAGAACATCTGGTGCCTTTAAACAGAAAACTATTTTAAAAATCTGGTTCAAACTCAACTCACATTTCATTTGCGTGAACATTTTTCTCTCTCAAATCAATGAATAAAGAAAGGACTGCGTAGATCGTAAGCAAGAAAAGGCAAGGTTACAGTACCTTCAATCCTCCACAGATAGGGCAGGCAGCAAACAAAGCTCTTGACACCCCTGGGTGGGGGCTGCATATTTCACACGGGTCTGTGGAGACACCAGCAGATGGCACCACCTCACTGCTCCTGGGTACCCGCACCTGTTCTGAGTGCTGTACAGCTGACCACCTCGGTATAAGATCCACATACGTCTCATCTGAGTCTCTGGAGCTTTCACGACTGGAAGATGTTGCGAGCCTCCTGTCCGAGCTCAGTTCAGGAGTAGCTCCTTTTGTGTCTGTGATGCTGGTAAGCAGGGAAAGAGCAGCTTCGTCCTTTGGTAGTGAGGTATCTGGGCTCTTGCTCTGGGCTTCCCGGCTGGCAGCTGCCTGTAATAAACTCCGAGGCGTGTCGTAGAGATGCCTAAGTGAGCTGGGAACTTGATACTCGGAGCCCAGAACCCTCTGTGTTTCACCGTGCTGGCAGGTGCACCAGCTCTGATCAGACGGAAGGTTCAGCGGCAGGCTAAGCAGGGATCCAAACTCATCTCCGTGGCAGATGTCCAGGCTGCCCGTGTAGGAAGAGAAGCTTCCAGAGTACGAGGAGTGACTCCCGGTGGCAATTCCACTGTCAGAGGAGCTCTGGCGGCCGATTTCCTGCAGCTTCCGGGACCGAGGGGGCTTCGGAGGAGGTCTTGCCCCGCGCATGGCCTCCACATGCAGCTTCTCCTCCCCGTGAAGTGCGGTCTTCGCCGCGGGCAGGCTGTGGGGCTCCAGGGGGGCACTGCTGATGGACGGCTCGGGCCAGATTGCCAGCCTGCTGCCGATGCTGGTATCCGAGTGACTGGTGTCTGAAGAAGAGCTAGACAGACTTCTGTCGTCTCCTAGCGTCCCCGAGGTGCTGTAACTTGAAGAGGACGCTATCAACAAAATGCAAGAAAAACTCAGATGACTAACACAAACATCTTTTTATTATACGTTCTTCTATTATCTAGAATTTCCTATTGAAACAAATTTCCTTTTCATCTACAAATATTCAAATTCTTGAGATTGAGACGGCCCGATCAGTCAGTCTTTTCTTTCAAAGCTCAATTTCTTTATGGAAGCAAACAGTCTGTGAACTTCAATCAAACTATTAGAACTGTTTTCATGTCTTCTTAGCATTCATTAGGATTGATACATTTCACTGCCTTACAGTAATTTGACCTCAGTTTTTCTTCACGTAACCTTTTTAATACTCTTTAACAAGAGTTAGTCTATAATACAACTAACATAAGACCATGAAAAATTAGGAATCAATGGACCAATTTCCGGTTTATTCAACCACTGCAGGTTTTGTCATCAATTCCATTAAACAGTGGAAACTAACAAGCAAACTAATCAACAGTTTTGGATTATGTATCATTTAGCATACATTTGCTTTTTTTACTTAAGATAAAATCACTTTATTGGCCATATACAATTTCTTGTATTAGGAATTTGTCTTTTTGCATACCCCAGCTTGCTCCCAGAGACACACAGATAGGGAGAGAAGCTTGGGGCCAGAGCACAGGGTCAGCTATTTATGCAGCACCCCTGGAGCAGTTGGGGTTAAGGGCCTTTCTCAGGTGCCCAACGGAGTAGGATTCCTCTGCCGGCCACGGGATACAAACCGGCGACTTTCCAGCCACAGGCTCAGATCCTTAGCCACAGAGCCACTGCACCACCCCCGTAAAATACTTGACTATTTCATTTTTATGCTGTATTTTTTCTGCTCGGCATTCAATTTGTAGAAAGGTGTCACGATCATAACATTCATAGATTTCTAGACTTCCTGAAAGCCAACTGTGCCATTCCGTTCAGTTTCCCACCTGTACTGCTCTGCCGACTGGTATGGGACAGGAGACTGAGGCGTTTCTCCAGCTCAAGAGCTTCATGGCTAACCCTGTCTTCCATGTAGGCTGGATCAGCATTGGGGTCTGCGAAAGAAAAAGACACGCAATGGCTCTCTGTTAGAGACCACATTATGTTATAACTGAACTAAGCTGAAAAACAAGAATAGTGTTGCTAAGAGGTAAATCTGTTGTAAGTTCCAATTTGGTTTGCCCTACCCAAAAACAAAAGATCAGAGATAATAATCAAAATTACTGCAAACTGACTATGCGGGCAAGCTGCCCACATGAATTTATAAAACAGGCAGTTTTGCCCCCAGTGGTAGCACTCTGATATATTGCCCCATTTACAGAAGCCTGTCTGTAAATTGTGTTATTCTGCAGTGTGTTGTATTTTTTTTTGTTTCCCAACAGCAAACAGATAATATTCATCATTAGCTTGCGATAGGCACAATAGAAAATACCAAGGAGAGGAATGAAGACATTAGGCGTAATACCTGTTCAATGTCTCCTCTCTGTGTATTAACAATCACTATGTCCCTTTAGTACATATTGGTATAGATATAACACAGCACTTTTCCAAACACTGTGAGGACTTCACCACCCCCCCAAAACACGCAGGCAATTAAAAAAAGTGATTAACTCTTGTTCCTTTGATCTATCATAATTCATATACAGTACATCCACCGAGTTTGACCCATGCAGGCTTTGATGAATCAGTGGTGTAGTTCAAAGTTTAACTACCCTTTTTAAAGACCAATTGACTTGAGGATGACTTTGGTAAGTCATATACTGTACATCCCTTTCTGAATACATTTTTTAATTCAATTTATTGCTAAAAAAGAGCATGAACCTTCAAATATAATCATTAAAACATTCTATTCTACAAATACACACACAAAGCCAAAGGATGCAAAAAAAATGATGCCAGGAAGAAATGGAACTCTGACATATTAAATGTCCTATTCTCAGACGCAAACTGAGTACCTTGTCTTGCAAATGTTTTACAGCAAATCATAAGCAAGTCATCTTAGAAACAAACAGCAGTTAATGCTCTTTTTTATGAAGGTTTTACCACCTAGGAGATTTTTTTTAATAAAATGCTGCTTTTATAAAACCTACATTAGGTAGTAAGCAACATGAAAGCACACTGATAAACCAAAACTACTTGGCCTTGTAGTACAGTGCTGTTCTCAACAGATGTAATTTGTGTACACAGTGCCATTTTGGGGAAAACATGAAGATAGTATTTTGTCATTGTATTAAAAACTGTTTATTTTAACATACAGAAACTCTTAAAAACTACATTCATTTTTACTTGCTTTCTAGCCTAACCATAATGCATTCCAACATTTTCCATGTTTCACATTTCTAAATACTATAAACAATACCTTCAGACTCTTTAATTGTACAACCTATTATTGAAACATTTACCACTGTATTTCCTAAGAATTGCTATAACACAGTATTAAGACAAGGATAAACCACAGGCACAATGCCAAATGTAAGATCACTGGGGTTTATTAGAATCCCCCCTATGAAATTACACAAACCTTTTGGAGTGATTAGCAGTGTCCTCTGCTACACAGTGTAAAATGCAACTTTGAGCCCAGCTACTTCCAAGCTAAGTTCTAGGCTGTTTGCTCTGTCTTACAGTTTAATAATAGGCAATGACCTAAACATCAGATTAGTGTGACATGTGCAACCAAAAGCAATAGTAAATGCTGATAGCAGCCAAGAAATACATTTTTCTTCTGTTGTCATCAATAAGACTTTTTAAAATGGAAAAATTTAAGGTCAAAATATCTTTTTGACAAATGTCATTATCAGTCTCAAGAGTTTGTGCCGTGGTTAAATGACTGTTGTACTGCAAGAATGGACAGCACTGAACCAAAAAACAAACTGTAGTAATTAACGTTGGAGCCAAACAAGATTAGATTCATTTAAAAAAAGGCTCTCGAGAGATTTAAAACATAACCCCATCAGAAAATTTAGACAAGTGGCAAACATTTTTGACATGTTTTAAAATAACAACTTTATATTTGGGCACGACGGCATTTTTGGATTTATTTACCATACCTTGTTTCTTTCGGCACTTCTTCATTTCCCCCAAGACTAAACACTTCATGTTGATAAAACATTCACAAATCTAAATTGCTCTGTTGTGTAACAGTACTGCATAGTGATGCTACCAAGCTGTTCATTCATCTACTTTAAATAAGCCATGCAGTGTCTTCAGTGTCAGGTTTGCGGTTCATCTTGGATTTACGACTTCCAGGATCTGGTTTCACATATTGGCAGAAGCAAGTCAGGGTACCTTTGTTTAAATCAGGTAAATTTATTTTTCACAGTTAGCATTACTATAAAAATATGCAAAAGTCTCAAGGGAGTGTTTGATGAATGCATCTATCCGATGCTCCCTTTCACAGCTTTGGATAATGTTCCCAACAACACAGACAATCTTGGTCACTATGCATAAAGTCACGTCAAGCATCACTCTCGTTGCTAATTATAGCTCATTTACAACCACAAATGTCTCAGTTTAAAAAGGCTGGAATACAAGATGGTTTAGGAGCTACGTACATCACAAAATGCTTGGATACTCAAGACATACCCAAGCGCTCAACAGCACTTCCAGCACGTTTTCCATCAGAAAAGTAGTGCATGACTTACACTAAATACCGTTTATAAATCTCCCCTTCAACTTACATTATGATGACAGGTTTGGGTAAAAGGAAACATGGAAATCAATCTGAGAGCTAGTCGTCTTTAACCTTTCAGTTAGTGTGCTTATGTCATTTCTGCAGTGCCAAAAGACAAAACAGACATGTGAGGAACAAGATTTTGGGCAAAAGGAGCACCTCTGCACTGCGAGTGATAATTTAAAGTATACAAGACATTAACCACATTTACATAATTTGCTGGTTTTCTAAAAAAAAAATGTAAAATATATACCCTTAAGTAGCACAACCGGGATTACATTTTACTGGTGCAGAAACTGTAACCATAACTGTAACCCCTTGTCCTGACCTTTGTTTAAAATAATTTAGTAGATTTGATGGGGTTTTTTTCTGAAAAATGTATAATAATATTAAAACATATGCATATTCACCAAAGCTAAATGAATGGCATGAAATGAATTATATTAATTTGTATCTCGTTTTATCAAAAAAATCATAGCACTACAGTCACATTCAGTGAAATGCTCAAAGAGGACTACTGCCTATATTGAATTTACTAATAATAAACTCTTCCAATGTTTACTTAAGTGTGCGCAAAAGGTACTATGTGCCATAATTATTATGAATATTACTTTATTATATTACAGTACATTTGTATACTGTGACTTACTGAACCTTATTGTTAATTGAATGCCACATCCCATTCATCAATGATATTAAGCTTTAAAATCATAAATTGAGGAATTTAACCTTGAGATATAAACAGTTCAGTCCTGATTCACGGTTAAAAACAATGGATATCTCCTTGGATACATAACATTTGATTACATGCTTAGAACGTTCTTCACGAAAGAAGTTCTTGTTGCCTGCGTGCAGACAGCCCTATGTTCTGCACGTGAATAGTTAACAGTACAGTACACTTCAAGGGCACGCTACCATTAGCATTACTATATGTAGTCATTTTCACTGTCTCGGTAAGCCATGTAATGTCATGTGAGGGTTCTTGGAAATGCCAATTAAGCAACAACACTCAGATGTAAGGGGCATCCTAAGCCAGAGATCTGCCTGCAGAATTAAAGCCTGTTAAGCACCTCTGCACATGAGTCACATTTCCTTTTGAAAGACAAGGTTAACTGCATGACATGTAAGGATATCACTGCATTTAGTTTTTAGCTGTGTGCTACAGTAAATGATGCGCTTTAACAAAAGCAATTATTGACATTGCTCGTTTTTGTCAGTTAGGGTATTTAGTTAATTCAACACTTTTTTCTGAACACAATCGGCATGGTTTGCTCTCCTTTGGAAAGGGTGGTGTACCAACAGAACTTGGTTTAATAAACCAAGCCTTGAAGAAGTCAGATTGTTGTAGACTGAAGATCTGTTTCCACTGGAACATGCACCTGTGTGCAGGCAGTGGACTCATTCCACATTTAGCAAAATTAGAAACGACATTTAATTCCAAACTTATATACTGTGTATATATATATAAATATAAACATGATATACTGTATATTGGCCCTACTTCTGATTAAAATAGATGAGAAACTATCTTCTGTTTAAACAGGAATGACAACTACAGTACGGCATCATTGTCCCTGTCAATGATGTCTTTTATCTTGGCAAAGATTCTTCAAGGCCTTTCTTTATCCTCCTCTTTCCTTCCATTCATTTCCTATCTGTTTACAGAGATAGAGTGGCTCAATTCAGCTTGCTCACAGGTGTGAGAATAGCTTGCCCAGAAGGGCGTGTCACAGATAAAGCGGTCCTGTCACCTCCAGGTTCTTGTGAATGAGCTTGCTGCAAGACTGATGAATGGAAAACTGCTTTAATTTAACAGATAAATATTCGGAGTGACGGCCCAGAATGAAAACCACTTGACACTTCTCCCCCTGTCCTTGTGTATGCAAGCTGTAACTCTAATAAGAGCAGCAAGTGCTAGACATGGCAACTTTCTGCTCCTTGCCGACACCCTAGACTTCCTATATTAACCTGGCAGGGCTGGCCGCAGTCCAAAGGGGCCTCTGCTCGGGGAGATGCCTCGAACGACACAGTCGAAGAGAAAGCTGATCTGCTCCCCTTCGGCGCAGGACAGAAAGAAAACACCAGCCCCTG
The DNA here is from genome assembly GCF_055471065.1 of Atractosteus spatula. Taxonomy (NCBI): domain Eukaryota; kingdom Metazoa; phylum Chordata; class Actinopteri; order Semionotiformes; family Lepisosteidae; genus Atractosteus; species Atractosteus spatula. The sequence goes on from NC_142706.1 coordinate 39,359,571, forward strand.
CAAGAAAAACAGAAACACGGAATCACATTTTGTCAGATGCAGGAGAAACGCCTTCAGAATCACCCAGTTTCTTAGGAGCAGGAGCCCCAGATGGAAGAGATATGTTCAGAAGAAACACTACAAAATCTACACAAAGTCACGCCATGAAGTCACGCCATGTATACTTTCTCTCTTTAACTGGATATCTTATGGCAGTGATACATTTGATGTGTACCTAATAAACACACGACGGATAAGGTGTAAATCAACAACAGGACAATCTATTCCATAAAGCAAACTTTGTATTGATGTTACGTATTATTTAAAAACCCAGCCATCCATTTAACCACTTCTCATGACAGAATTGGAAGAAGCAGTTCAAAAAGCATGAATTGATTATTCAAATAAAACCTCATTCAAATGCAACAAGGACCTAAAAATACTCTAAAAGTGCAGGATATAGAAACTCGTACAATCGACTAAAGATTTTATTGATAAACCAAGAACTCACATGGGAGGGGAGAAGGAAGGATGTGTATGAAACTGTGCTGTAATGAACACTTTGGCATGAGAAACATGCCAAACCCCTCACAGTCTGACCTTCCTCACCCACCTTCACTTTTTATGTATTGTTTTGTGCCTCAACAGCCAACACTAATAAACTCTACATCTGCCATTTTGGGGGTTTTAAACCTAAAAAAATATTAAAATCTGGAAATATGTTCATGTACAGTATGTCTATTCTGCCTGCTATGTGCATTTGATTTCCAGTCAACTTTAGCTCAGACATAACTGAAAACTGAGGAACACTGGAAAGAAATACAAAAATCTTATAGTAAATCTAATAGCAAGCAGCTGTTTATCTACAGAATGTTTAAATATTAGAAGTCTATTATTTTCAAGTGATGAGATAAATGTTTGTAATTGTCACATAACAGATATTAAAACAAATTCTCACTGGATACTGTTTTTATCTGTGGAATGAAGATATAATCAAAACCCATCCTTCCACAACAAAGTTAATTTTGATCTTTGTTTCACAAAGCTGCCAGTTCCAGGTATACTTCTCAGTAGTTTCCTTTAAGGACATTACAGTGCTGTTACATTAATGCATGCTATTCTTATTTTGATTAAACATTCAAAATGCATAACAAAGCTGAAAATAGACCAATTCTAATAGTACAAAGTATGAGACACTTCAGCCTTAACACTGTATTGACTTTTATATTATCTATAGTTAGGAAGTGCCTAAAGATGAAAACTGAACTACATGTCGTCTTTGTAGGCATTTATTACACTTGCTCATTAATGATCTTAGCTTTGTTACTAACGCCAAGCTCAAATCAATTACATCTCAGCTAGAATCCCATTACTTGAGTGTGATGATTATATAGCACTGAGATAAATGGAAGGAACTGTTTTAATGTTTTGCAGGTACAGTATAAGGTGGATGGTATATACAGTACAAAGAAAAGCTTATTTCAAATGTTTGCCTGTAGTTAAACCCTAGAATTCACAAGTGAAATGGCAATACAATGAAATTAAACCTATATATTCTGAGAGTTAAATATTTTTCCCACACACAAGAAATCCTGCACTTCAACAAGCAGGTATATACGATTTTCTGAATTAAGAGCATTGACTATTTAGAAAATTGTAAAAAGTATCTTCACTTACAGGGAATGCACAAACTCAGCCAGTCTGTATGCTTTAAAAACCCATAAGAAAAACCACAACAAATGTGACATACAGTATTTAGATTAAGTGATAATCACTCTTGATCTTGGAGAGTTTAATACTGCAAGTTTTCTAAAACATCTAGTCATTAGTGTCTGCAAGAAAAAGATCAGTTTTACACTATATTTAGATAAACTGCATAAACAGTAACATTCAGGTCTCAATGTAAAGGATTTAATTCTATTTTGTGCATGCACTGTCCTAGGAAGGTTCACCTTTTTTTTCAACTCACATTGCGACACATACCGTACATATATATAACACTCAGCATAAAGGAAGTACAGTCATTCATATCACACTTGGAAAAATAAATTTGTTGTGTAAAGGATCTTACACAATACTTAAACTCCAGCTTCCTGAAATGTGGTACCAGCTGTAATGGGAAACTCCTTTGTTTAAATCACTGCTGATCAATGCTAATGGTACCACTAGGTGGCAGATGTACAGCTGTGAACTTCCTTTAGCAATGTACAGATGTAGAGCCCTGTCTACTGGGATAGTAATCAGGGTGAACAGTGCTTAAAGCCACCTTACAAGTGCATGTTTAAGTATAGGAATACCTACCATATAGGAATACAAAAATCTGCCAAACACATAACACCGATACGTTTCTGGCAAAATACATTCAGATTATAATCGGACAATTTTCCCCCTGTACAAAATCAATAAGGCAAAATATTGGCCTGAGCTGGTTATGATTAGCAGTGCATCAATGTACCCTGAACTCACACAATGCTCTTTAAATCAGCAGTTCCCAGCCTGAGTCCAGGGGGACCCCTCTGTCTGCTGGTTTTGGTTCCATCTGAGCTGTTAATCTCTGCTGGCAATTCATGTCTTTTTTTTAATTTCCTTGCTTGTTCAGACTCATTTAGACTTGGACACTCGTTTCTGCATTCATTTCTTAGTCTAAAAAATACCTTATTTCCAGTGTATTGTTCCAAAAACATCAGAACCTTATACAGCCCTTAAATTGTTCATTAAGAATGTGCCCCCTTATTTCTGTCTAATCCTTTCTTAATAATTGTGATGAATTTATAAGAGACAGTGATCAATCAATAACAGTGATCAATGTATAACAGACAGGGGTGGGAATGACAATGTATCAAACACTCCCACTGTGTTTTTTTCTCCTTCTTCAGAGGCTACATTTCAGCTGAATGAGGGAAGTTCTCATTCTCAGAAATTGGCACAGGCTTGATGCCAATTACAAACCCCATTCAACTAGATCCATAAAGCATAGCTGGACATTCACAGATGCAAGGCCTGCCGCAGTGTGCTGTGCCTTAGTGCAGATAAGATTGTTTCGAATGGAGAAGATAGTGCTTGCAAATTAAGTCACTGCTCCATTAGGGAACATGATAGGAAGCAGCTTTAACAAGATACACTATAGCAATGGCAAATTCAAGAAGAGGGTGATTACAGAGAACTACAGTATGGAGAGCAGAAAAGATTTACAGTCAACGGAGACATCCTCTAAAATCAAACAGACAAACAGTAGTGTACATCCTGTTGCCCAGCAGAACAGTCTCTCATGGGCGGCATCATACCACTTCACTCTATACAGTACAGTACATAGAGCATAATAACACTGCCCTTCTGGAACACACATCGTGCCCACATCTTTGACACGTTGGACTATACTTGGTCAACACCACAAAGATATGAATGCAGAGACCAAGAATCTAAATTCCAACTTTTAAAGCCTTAACGTGCTATATAGCATATTTAATATCTGTTCATTAGTCCCCTTTTCTGCCTTTAGGATTTTCAACCTTTTCTACTCAAAAACAAAGCAAAGAATTTCCTTAGATGAATTTGCTCAGGCTGCAACAAATTTTTACCAGTGTGGCCACAGTATTTAAAATTAAGCAGTTTCAGTGATGGGGTGTACTAATATGATTTCAGCCTGAACAGACAGTTTATTAATTTATGAGTGGTATTCATATTTTTAAAGTATGTTGACTGCAAGAGATATTGTTATTCTTTCTATCCACGATCAGAATGTACTTTACGTATTTATAGAATATATTTTTGAATTATGTAATGCAATCCTTATGGTCAAACGGTTATTTCGGTATATTGTATCTGTATTCCTCCTTAACCACATGTGGGCTTAAGAGTTATGTTTTGGGTGTTATGTGGCACTATATTTATCACAGTATACAACAGAAAATGATGACCACCAGATAAAAGTCTCAGAAGCTGGTGTGGTAGAAACTGCTAACAAACCTTTAGCTACAGAACATTTACATCTAGGTAGATCTTTAAACATATAATTTTTTTCTTCAGTTCATACTTTATTCACTTTTTATTAAACAGTTAAAGAATAAATTCCTTACAACTGCTTGTCTTATAAACAGAAATAACCAAACATGCTGTGAAATCTAGAAGAATAAACTGTTTTGCAAAAATAGCCAAGAAGTAACTATATTTTAAATGTCTGCTATGCTGAATTAAGTACTCAACTCTTTTCCATTCAATTCAAATGACATTTTTAATACACCCTAAGGGGTGACAAATATAAATTGAAATAAATACAGTAGACAAACTAATATTCTTGACCTGTTGGGTTATTTTTTCAAGTATTACAACAAAAAATAAAGACTGCTGCAGCTATCACCAATGCCTAAGACAATGTAACCATTTTTAGAACAGTTTTGCATTTAAGCTTCATCAGGGGTAACACAAATAAGTGGGTTTTTTTTTGCTCAAGCACATATGGATCTCCATTATAACCACAACCTCATTTGCACTCTGTAAGGAGTTACAGTATAAGATGATTTTGCATGTGACCTTTAGGAAAAGTCAGAGGTTATGTGCAAGGTTTTCTGCTAGAACACTACTACACTCTACTATAGATATGTAGCAACGTGTTGCAAATGTACGCATATTAAGCATACTTAATATTTGATTGAATGATGACATTTTATTGTAGCAACTTGTTTAGAAGTATCTTATGAGGAATGTTGTCAAATTTCACACCAATCATTCAAGCACACTCAGATCTAACATTAAATCTAATATGGTTGCCTAACCATGTGACCAACCCGACTTTCTGAATAAGTCTAAAATCTGACCAAGGTGCAGATCTACACCTTCACTTGCTTTAAAGAACACAACTATTTGAAAAAGGAGAGAAATTCCTAAATATGGAAGCTGCATCATGTGACTTATCTGTTTCATTTACACATCTTAGGGCTCTTTCTCTCTGGAACTGTCTTCCCACTAGTGTCCTTAATACTTCTACCCTTTTGATCATGTCCCAGTTAAAATCCCACCTTTTTTCATTGCTTTTTTCTCACAATTAAAATCAAGCTCTGATGAAAGAGTCAACTAATGTATTGTGGGTTAGGCTATGGACTTGTACAGCTGGCATCAAACGTTGCATACACCTCTCTATGGAAATATTTTGTACTGTCTAAACTTCTTGTTATTATGTTTTACATTTGCTCTGCTTTACTCAGTTTGTATGCACACTGTCATGTAATTTTAAATATTGTTTATTATATTTTAATTATTTTTCACATACAATGCTTTGTGAAGCACCACACTAGATGGGTCAAATGACATTCACTCATTTGTAATCATTCTCATATTCTTGTGTGGTTGTTTCTCAGGTTTCAGGAAGGTTGCTCTTGACAGATGATATATAAAATAAAGTTTGATAGTGCTTTTGGTAAATGATGTGTGGATGTATCAGGTTTTGTGTTCAAACATATTAGAGGTAAAAAAATATTTAGAGCATTAACCATAAACACTGTGTACCAGAATACAGTGGAACAAAATTACACTCCTAATGTCTTTCGGAGTTAGTATGTAATGTTCTTTTTCCAATATTTCAAAAAGCAGACTATGACTAATATCAAGTAGGCAGCAAAGAAATGGCAGTAAATAATACAAATGTAGGCAATACTCAAAAAAAGTAATCATTCAGCTTCTAGAAATAACCACTGAACACAGCTATTAAAATAGAGAAATGTAATTACTGTAGAAGACATTTAAAGAAAATTATCACTTAATGCTATGTCATTTCTCACAAACAATACTTTAAAAAACAATGTTTGCAAAACATTGCAGTTGTCATATTTGTTTTGACCTTTTTCTTTGTTTTCATTTAAAAAGCTCTGTCAAAATATTAAGAGATTAATATAGTTTTGTAAACCAGTACAAAAATAGATCCAGATAAATAACATCTACCATACTGTATACTGTATACAGTAACACTGAATAGAGAAATACATACTGTGGCACCTGCACTGGCACCTTTAAACCTCAAGTTTCAGTCCAATATTTTTAGATACCTCGTAATACAGATTTACTGTATTTTTCTAAAAATGAGGGAAAATAGTACTTCTCCTCAAATGTGATGATAACACCATGACAACAACAAACATTTAAAGGGGAACTACAATGCTATTTTTATATTTTGGGGTTATAAAGAACCAGCATTGATGAGTGCATTTCAAATCACAATGAAAGTAAAATGTGCACAGTAACATGTAAAGCCTATATTTCTTTTACAAAGTTCACCATTTTGTGTTTAATTCAGAATTTGTAAAATTTTGCATTATCTCAATTCATTTATTTTGTTACCAAGACTTAATAACCGAAGACATTGGGACTTCAGTTCCCCTTTAAGAGAACATGAAGGTGGAAATCACCTTCACCTGGGCCGAACTGGGTGAGGTGGAAAACCTCTTAAGCTGCTGCTGTAAGTGGTGATTGTGGATGAGAACAGTGACAAGACTGTCCTTCTGATGAGATATCAATTTGAGGTCATGACAGCTTTGTTATTACACTGCACTGTTCATAAGAGCAGGGGTGTTAATTCCATTGTCCTAGAATTATATAATATATTACTATATATATTAACTCTAGATGGGGTGATCTAAAATTTTCCCACAATTCAACTAATGCACTGCACCAAATTCTCACATCTCCCCCTGATCTGATGTGTAGTGGGCTTCTGGTCCATAATGGCATTTTTGATATCCTTCAGGATGGCTTTAACTTTTTCTTCAACTTTAAGAAGAAACATCAAAGAAACAGTTTTGAGAAAATGGCTTTGTTGGCTCTCTTCACTATTTTAAACCAATAACACTGAAACTTTCCTGCGGTGGAAACAGAATTCAGATAGAAACAGATACCAACTATAAAATTTCAAGATAAACAGAGATGCAAACAGTGCTTTTTCCCTCATCAGATCAATTAGCATTGCCCTATGACATCTAAAAGAATGAAAAATCTTCAGTGTGTGAAAAAGTAATTGTATCATCAACAGTCTGCAATGTTATAGTTTTTAATGCATGCTTTTCTAAGCAACAAAACAAGGCCACTCTTTTCAACTTCTAATATTAAAAACAGGACAAAATATATGCAAGATTAAATAATTTCACTCTATGAGATTCTGCACTACAAACATTTTTTCAATTACTTCTTTTTGTAAGAGGCATTTTATTTTTGCATGCACTGACAACTTACTGTATCTAGGGCAAGTGGTGAAAGTGGTTAAAAGACGTTCACAAAGACCCTCAGAGCTACAGTATTAGCTAGTTTTAAACTCAATGCTTCCATTTCCATTACAAAACTACTTACAATAGCCACACCGTGTTCCCCCTTCAAAGACAAAGCCATTGGGGACAGCTCCATATCTTCTGAGGTCTGACAGTTTCCACTGTCCAATAATTGCTGGTGGAATATCTCTCACAATTACCAGAAGGTCATTACATAAATGGAGGGTAGCAGGTCCGGTCTCTAGTTTGGTACCAGGTAGTACTGCTACATTAAATCTGTGGACTAGATAAAAAAGGAAAAAATACTTTAACATAATGAAACATGATACCCATTTTCATTCTAGTAACGACAACGTGATCAATAATAATGTGTAATAACAGTATATTGAGGTTATAAAAATGAACACTCTTTGAAACTGAGCCAGTTATTATGATGTTATCATTTATTACAATCTGATGCTTTTTTCACTGAAAACATGAATAGCAGGGCTGTACATCTATGTTGGCATGAAAGTAAAAAACAGGGATGAAAAGGCACAGCATTTTAACTGGTCAATTTCTCAGTACAAATGTTCTGGCATATTAAGTTATGACCAAACAGAGTAAGACTTAAACTGTACAATCCAGCTAGATAAATATAGGTTGGCAGATCTATCCTGTACTATATGTAGATTAGATCACAGATATAATCACAAGGAAAACCCATTCAGGAACCTTCTGTTATGTAATAATATGTAAAAAAAAGTTCACTGCTGTTTGTGGCATAAGAGATAGACAGGAACCTTGTCAGCAGATGTAACCATTTTGACCATGGTGCTCATTACTGCTAAACTTGAAAGAAAACTGTCTTATGCAAAATGATGAATACTGTCAGTTCCAAAGATTGATTGCGTTAATAATAAAACCTTTGCCTGTGACTGCCAGCAGGAGCTTGTCATCACACTCTTTGCGGATGATATATAGATTACAATCAACTTTATGAAAAGGTCTGGTAGAGAATAATAATAAATTGTTATTTGGTGCTGTAAAAAGCAGGTAATATTTCCCCATTTTCGCATATCCACATGTCCCCCAGAGACTGGCTTTGTGATTTACTTTGGGATAAAACATTCTACACAAAAGTAAGCAAATTCAATTAATTTTTTCCATTTCTGTGGACAAAACTAAGCAGCACAGCAGAGAGCGGCAACTAACGCAAAAAAAATGGAAAAGGTGTGAATTGTGCACTTGCAATCAATGTCATCTGTCAGTTAAGAGAAGAATATAGCCAGTTGATTCCACTTTAAATAAGCTTTAAAAACCCAGTGCTTCAAGAAACGGCAAAACTAAGGGCCCAATGGAGCAATAACAATGACATAAAAAATAATTTTCATTGCTTTAAAAAGCTATTGCTGTTTTGAGCAGCTCAGGTTTCTCGAGCCTTAAAGCGCCAGACCTCTGACCTGCAGTTGAGCCACTCTGTCAGAGAAGCAGTTAGCAATCAATAGGCCACTAAAGGTTACCTTCCCCAAGGCTGTAGCGAATCCGTATATCCCAGGCATACATGGTATCCCTGCTTTCAAAGCCCAGCATCACAGTCTCTGACAAGCAGATGATAGCGAGTGTATAGCTGACCCCCTCATAGGAAAGACCAGGTTCAAGGCCACAGATGTCTTCTAGTGTGATACTGTGCCTTTCCTTGTGGCCTTTGGTTTTGTCCGACTTGTCTTTGTACACTAGCATTAACAGACAATCTGAAAAGAAGAGCAAAAGTGACACTACAGAGTTGATGTTCTGTCATTCCTGTAATTCAGAAAGCTGGTAACACCTAGTGTCTCCTTCTCTATAGTAAGCTTTAAAACTAATACAGGATAAAATCACATCATACTGTACATATCCGACTATTCTCCACATTAGCATATACAGTATACAGTTTATATAAACTGTAAAAATTCTAATATAGATTGAGTACCAAGGCTGTTGAGAAAAAAAACTCTAACATAATGAAACCTTATACCAATTTTCTTTCAAGTAATGGCAAACTGATAAATCATGTTGTGCAATAACTGTATATTGAGGTAATAAAAATGAACACGCTTTGAAAATGAAGCAGTTATGATGATGTTATCATTGACTATAATTTGATGCTATCTTTCACCGAGAAACATGAACTGTAGGTTCGTGCGATGTCTATGTTGGCAAGCCAGGCTTCACACCAAGTCAAAAAGGGAGGTGAAAAGGCCCAGCATTTGAATTGGTCATTGTCTCAGAACAAAGTTCTTGCATATTAAATTAGGACCAAATAGCATTGGAATTAAACTGTAAAATCCAGCTTGATAAATATAATTGAAATGGTCTTATCTAAGATTCTTCATTTTTTGCACAATACTAATATGTGGTACCTGAAAATGACTTGGTAGGAAATCTCTAAAGACATTGCATATAACTAAATCTTTGTAAAGGGTTTTTATTTTAGAAATCACTCAATCTTATCTGCCAATTAGCCCATCTTTGCTTGAAATGGGACGGGGTATACACATTGAATAAACTGAACTGACATAATTCCCTTCATTTAATGGACGCATACCACAATCTCTGCATCAACTGACAAAACACTCCCTTACTCTTTCACACACATACACCTGTGAACCCCAACAGCTGTGAAAACAGGCACTTCAAAGAGCTTAGTGATCCCAGGGTGCAGCTGAAGCTTACCTCATTACAACAACAGAGAAGACAGCCAGGAAGAGACACCAAGGGAGGATACTTCAAAAGTTTTACTAAGAAGCTATGAGTCCCAAACAAATAAACACTGTCACAGAACACCTACTTCATATTGTCAGAATACATAAAGTACGATGTCCAAATTCAAACGTTTTACCTTACTTTTACTTTATACCTTTATGGCTGGCTACACAAAATGTGATTATATACAGTATTTGCAAAATACTCTCCTATCCCCACCAAAAACAAAAAAATCAAACAGCATCAAAACTGCCAAAATGCAGACTGCTTATTAATTACATGACGTGCTTTCTAGCAATCAAGTTAGAAACAGAACGGGCCCAAGAATTAGAATAATGTACATCAGACAGAATAAAATTGAATAGAATACAAATGTGTGCAAACATGCCTATTTTTGTTTTGTTCTTTTCATGTATAAATTGAATTAACTACACATTGCATTTGTACAATTTCTGAATTACATTCTTATGTCAGCTGACAGATCTTCCATTATCGACTGATGTTGAGTAAATCTATTTCTGTAAGACGCTTGTCGAAAAATTCGGGACTTGACATTTCAGGATATAACAAGAATGCTCTTGTTTAAAAGCAGAATCACAACAATACATTATGCAGAAGACAATGGACGAAAATGCATTAGGCAGAAGACAGAAAAAAAAGTGCAAAGTGCAAGTTTTTTAAAATCAAGGACCAATTTAAAACTACCATAATTAAACTATAATTTCATTTGCTCATAATGTCTCAGTATTTATGCGACAAAAGCTTTTACTCTTATCATTAAATGGTTATCGATAAACATGGTTTGTAAAAATCAGGCAGACTACAATTTTAAACCATTATTATTTTTAAAAAACCTCAGAAGAAACGGCGAAGAACTCTAAAACACTAAAACGATCTTATTGTTAAAATCATTTTTAACATTTAAAATCTTTGAAATTTTGAAAACTGTATAGCAGAATTATTTTCCTGATGATGTCTAAATTGCATTCCAACAACTTATTTTAACAATACTCTTCGAAAAATGTTGCAACGACAACAATATCTCTTTAAATGCAACAGAGGGGCGTTTTAGTCGAGGTAAAAATTCTGAATGAGCAGGATGAAATTTAAGCAGGCGAGGATGCATTAGCAAGTTTGGAACATGTTCAAAACATGGGCTTACGCTTCCACTTCAGATCTATATATTTTATTTAACATAAATGATCAGTATGTAAAACTAGCTGGACAATCGTTTACCCTATGCTATCATAAAAACAAAACAGACTGGAATCCATCGCACGTGTTCTGGTAAAAGTCAAAAGGATTTGAGACCTTTCGAACTGTGACACCGTATAAAGTATTTTTGAATGAAAAATAAACATCGCGCAGGTCAACCTAGGGGGAAACAACCTGAATTATAAAACGTGTTGAAACTGACCACATCAAACTTTCTGGCTTACTCTTTTAACCAAAGCCAAGCTATTTCTATCGTGTTCATATTATTGCTGCAATCACCGTGTCAAATATAGAACAGTTAGCGACATACCTGCTACAGGGGAGGGCTTTCTGAGAGCAACCCACCTACTCTTCCACTGCAAGGCAAAGGAAAACAAGTTAAATGTATGAGAAACCAACTTTATCATTCCACAGTAGCATGTCTGCTACGAAAGTAAAAAACGGCAAATAAAAAAAGTTTTGTAACCTTTTTTCCATCTCTGTATTTGACTTGTCCCTCCACGACAACCGAATCCGTCATCTTCAGTCATGATTCCAAACAGCTGCGCTCTCAGCTCTGTCCTGTTCCTGACTGCGGGGTCACTTTCAAAATAGCTTTATTAGCTTTCAGCACTTAGTGGCACAGAGGTATGACTTCCACCCAGACATACTCTTGAATGTTTCTTTCTCCACCACCCAAGCAACAAAGTTTGGACAACTGTCACAGTTTCTCAGGGTAATTGTTTGTTTGTTTTACTCTCCACTGAATTACATTAGCAGATATGTCTTATGTCATATTAAACAGGTTAATTAATTCACTTGCTATATTTCACAGCTATGTTTTATTTCTTTATATAATAAGAACAACAATAAGAAATTAAACTGCTTATATGGGTTCCAAATGTACAGTATGCTTGCTGGCTGTGGACATTGCTCCCAAAAGAAGAGTGTATAATGTATGACACTATTTGGAAAGACATACAGTATGACAAAAAAATACGATCCAAAGCAGACCAGCACTAAAAGAGATTATTAAACTCTGTTTATTTCTAATTAAATAATTTCTGAAACAAGAACCAGTCTTGTTTCTGACAGGTAACAGTTTCAGAAAACTTGTTTTATTATGTGAATTCTTCACCACCTTCATTCTACATTGTACAGTATATGTTGTTGGTGGCAAATTGAAGAAAACCCAGATAAGCATGGTACTTGCATGGTATTTAAAATGAGCTATTAACTACCAAAGCTCAATATGCTTTTAATTCCAGTACATGAAATTATAAAATATTTAAAACACATTAAAGTTTCCGCTTAAGACTTTTGCAGTCTTAATAGTAGAGGTCAGTTTGAATACAAGAAGGGCAATATTTGAAACTTTTATTAACTGCTAACCATTGATATGAGTACTCCATTCTATCCATTGCTGGGAAGAGGTTTCCCTGCTCTCTACAGATCCAAGTCTTCAGCCCACTTCAACATTGTTCAACATGTTCTTAATCTCATTTTGCCATCTCCCATGAAGCCTCCCTCTTAGTCTTACCTTGTCATGGGGATCCATTTCAGAATTTCTTCAGTTTAATGTTGATTTATCCCTCTTGCTATAATATACAGTACATTTCCCTGTCATTTTAGATTCTTACAAAACTGTGTCACTGCACTGTGTTACAGTATTGCTTCCTTACCTACTAATTTTTGCTTTGTCTAGCATTCCTATTTTTACTATGCCCATAGTTCCTGGATGATTCTTTTCTTTAGAACTTCTTCTTTCTTCTTTAGAATTTATCTTCCATGCATTCAACACACACATAAGAAGAAAACCTACAGCACTTCCCAAACTCATGTTGTTGTCCTTTTTGAAGCGTATAGGTTGAACCTTTGGTTGACGTTTTAATGTAAGCCTAAAGAAAATTAAATCCATAGAGCTAGCACTATCAGAATCCAGAAGTACATTTTGATAACAATCTAATACTTGTGCACTTTAATTGCTTCAGTAACAAGAAAAAAATGTGGCAATCCCATTTCTTTAATCCCAATTTTCTTTAATTTCTTTAATCCCAAAATTAAACAAATTAAGAAAACACTTTTTGTCAGTTACCAAGAACTAAAGATAGCAGATTCTTCATCCTTGTCAACCTTGTAACCTAATTTAACCTAGGTTTGTGATTGTCTTATCATAAGATACTAATAAATAAATGCAGTTTACATCTGCTCACCATAACATTAAACTGTTCACAAGAAGAAATAAACAAGATATGTTGTGGTCATGTGGTATATTTTATTATTGAATTTGTGCAATTAAAATGTATGAATCAAAAGTAATTACAGGCAGATTTTCAAAACATTTTCTAATGACCCATATAGAACATTTCATCAATATAAAGTTATTACAAGAAAGTACTTCTGACAGGTAATTAATAAATCATTTATGAAGAACATTTGTAATAGCACAAAAAAACATACTGCATAAAGGTATAATACTTTGTAAATATTCTGAATTTCAATTAATCTGTTTTCAAATCACACAGTTGCTTTATTGTACTAAAATGCCACTAGATGACACTAATTTTAAAGCATAATCCTCAAATTAGGACTCCAATATTGATCAAATAAATCTTTTTAAATGCAGAATATGTTCATATGCATAACATTTTACTTCTCCAGTAAATACCATACCATAACTCATTTCCTGGGCATTCATTTCTGCATTGACAATATGAACAACAGTGGGAAAGCAGACATTTAACGAGCACAATACGAAAATCCCTTAGACGTAAATTAGGACCGAGTGCCAGGCCTTATAACACTGTTGATCCAGTCCACGTACTTGGTAACCTTAGTGTAGACTCCAGGCTTGTTCGTTCTACCACAGCCATCTCCCCAGCTAGTAATGCCATACAGGTAAAAGACTTCATTCTTTACACACGCCAATGGCCCCCCAGAGTCACCCTGTGTAGATAAACAGACATTTGTACCCTACAGGCATCAGCTGTGTGCAACACCTGGAAACTTTATCATTGTTGTCTAAATTCTACATTGAACAAACAACATTTAAACATCTTAAACTACCCCCCTGGGGATGAGTGAAGTATTTGGAATTAAACATTCATTCTACATTCAATTCAACTTCATTCTACAAAAAAACAAGCTAGTTTCACTTGTTTTTTTTCTTTAAGCGCTGATGAAACAGTAGTGTTCTTCGAAAACTAACATCTGAGAAAGACATGACCCAGTTTGGGCAACAGCTCAGTGGCACAACACACAGCGTGTACAAGTGGCACAAGTAAGAGGCAGAACTAGGCAACAGTCTGAGGTGATTTTGACAATATCATCTATAGATGTTCTATTGTTTTTTTAGCTACAGTATGGGCCTTTGGTAATAAGCAATTATGAGAGCTCAGTATGCATCTACAGTGCCTTGTAAAAGTAGTTTGTTTTCTAACCCATTCTAACTATTCTAACCCCAACATTTCCACATTTCGAACCCATCTAAACTTGCAATTATCCATCCATTTTCTATCCACTTTCTCCAATAGAGAGTTATGGGGGAGCCAGAGTCTATCCAAGTAAGGAACAGGCATAAGGCAGGATTCACCCTGGAACTGGATTCCTGTCCATCGTAGGACACACACAGACAGGCGCACTCTCACAAGCTCCAATTTTCCCCCCAAAAAATTAACCTACCGTGAAAGTATGTAAAATTTTAAATTGTGGGAAGAAAATGGAGCACTGAGAAAAGCCATGCGAACATGGGGAGAACATACAAACTCCACACAGACAGCACCCCAGGAATTGAACCCAGGAACCCAGCGCTCTAGGCAGCCATAGAAAATATTATGGTTACTACACAAAACTGGCCTGAAAGGGTGATATTCAAGGAAGAAGTCGTTATTGAAAGAAATGCATCTTAAATCTCAAGTGATATATACTGTGAACATGGACGAGGGTCTGGTGACAAAATGGACCTTTTTGGTCTAGATGCAAAGCATTTCACTTACAAAGAGCCGATACAGCACATCGACTGGTCATATTCATTTGAATATGGAAAGCTCTTAATAAATCAGTTGTAATACATTAAAGAAGCCTTGTATTGCTGCATAAAATGGGCTAAAGATGTATTCTCCTATTTATATGCACTGTCAGTGTATAATACATTCATCAGTTGTTTGTACACTGAAACTTTAATAAGAGCACAAATAAAAAAAAATGATTATAAACCCTTCAGTCACTAAAAAATTAAAACTTTGATACCTATTTTCTAATGTTCTTACCTGACAAGCGTCTACACACTGCATGCTTCCAGCACAAACCATATTCTCAGTGACATCTGTCCCATATACATCAGGCCTACTACACTGTTCATGGGGGATAATATTAACCATAGCTTCCTGTAGATGAGTTGCATAGTTGTCTGCCTCTAAACAATGAGATAAAGCATATATTCCAAAATGTTAACATTGAAATCACAAGATTCTCTTTAGAAAATGTTAAGATTATACAGTACATCCAGTATCCAGTGACTTAATGTCATTTTTGTTCATGTATGGTACAGCATAATATAATTTAGTGCATTCTAGAAAACATTGTTAATTTCAGATTTTTTGTTAATTTAAGATTTCCATCTTAAAATCCACACTTTGTTTTAAATGATCATGTTTTCATTTTCTTCCCACATTAACCAACGATAAGTTCCTACATTTAAAAAATCTATTTTATATACAGTACATTATCTAAAGGGGACAACAATTTAGGTTTGAAAAAAGGAAGCATGCAAATATTCTACAGCTTCAAAGTGGCTCAACCATTTGGCCATCTATGGTGAGTTTGAATCTGGGCCCCGTCACTGGCTGGTTCTGACCTGCTTCGTTCTGGGCACATGAAGGTCTACTACACTGTTCATGGGGTATAATATTAACCATAGCTTCCTGTAGATGAGTTGCATAGCTGTCTGCCTCTAAACAATGAGATAAAGCATATATTCCGAAATGTTAAATGTTCAGTACTGACAAGAAGAAGTACAATTGTTTGTGTGTTATTAGTTTAAGCAGATTGTGTTTGTCTATTATTGTGACTTAGTTGAAGATCAGACCACATTTTATGAGTAATTAATGCAGAAATCCAGGTCATTCCAGAGGGTTCACAAACTTTTTCTTGCAACTGTACTTCTGCACTACACTGCACAGTTTATTAGAGCTTTAAAAGATGAATGACTCCATAGTGGAGGGCTGGCTGTCTGTACTTCCTGATTCATCCCACAAGATGCTGCAGTTACAATTTTAGATCTTTGTGATTACAAGTAAAGCCATTTTAAAACTTGTATCTTCCTACAAGTAAAAACCTCCTTTTCAGATTGAAAATTGTACTGTAAACATAAGTGATATGGGTTTCAGTGGATTTCGGAAGTTAAACAACGCTGGGGTCCTGGAATTATTATACTTGAATTATTATATATTTTATTACAATAAATGCAATAAATGCAATGCAATACACTGTTAGAATGTTTGTGCCTTTGGAATGAAATCTTAGGTCTTCTGTTTTGAAACCACTAATAAAAATATTAACAAGGCTACTGGAATTTATGATAACAACCCTAAGGAATGTGTGCATAGAAAAAGATTGCTTCACGTTTTTCACATACTGTACTTACTCTCATACATGTGTCCCCAGCCAGAAATATGGCAACAGTGATAGTCAGGGAGGGAAAAATTCTTTTCTGGCAGGCAGATAGGCCGCACAAATTGAGTCCGTTGGATGCACCTGTTGTTTACTTTCTTTAGTTTAACAAGAACTGGAAATTAAAAAAAAACAGTTTTAGTCACAAATGACAAGTACATTTACAGTTGATTCTCCTCTTATAAGAAAATGAAGCAAATCAACAGAAGCATACAATACGACAAAGTAGTTCAAGTAGGTAGCTACGTCAGCATGCGTAGGCTGCAAAGGAACAAGTAATAGGTTTATTCCATGCTGAAAAGAGAAGAAAAGAAACACAATGTTTCGGCTGTGGAGCCTTCTTCGAGTATGAAAAAGGCTCCACAGCCAAAACATTGTTTTCTTTTTTTTAGCATGGAATAAACCTTTACTTGTTCCTTCAGAAGCATATGATACCTGCAGTAAACTATTGCATGTCCACAATACATTATATGCACTGAATCCAGGAGTAAGCAATGTGATTAAAAAGATGCCAATCAAGAAATCCTGCTCAAAAGTGCCTGGTACTGAACATCTTAGGTTCTCTTTATATTAATTCCATCTTTATATTATTTCCTCATCCTCTAGCAAGAGTTGATGGATTTCGTTTTATGTCTTTAAAGAGCTCTATGCATATGATCAGTAAATTATACTGCAACAATACAGACATGTACTGTATGTTCTTCTAACTTGTTAACATAATGCAAGTATCTTTATTAGTTGCTGGGAATACAAATCCAAAAGTGTGATAACACATACACTGTAAGAAATGTGTGCTTGTGATTTTGCATGTGCCAAAAACGCATGAGCTTGCTAATTGTAATCACTCTTGAGAGTACAGCTCAGTGAAAGAATGAATAATGCCAGGGAGCAACGCAATCTGAGAATGTATGGTATTCTGCATTGTGAAGTCTCAAAGACGTTTAGTGTCCACTGATCCAGCATTACTGGATACAAAAAGTAATCCAAAAAATAGACAAAAAGCATCCATGATAGGCTGAGATCCAATCAACAGCTGAATAACCCAGAAGCAACCTTGAGAAGTATTGCTTCTGCATCGCAATTTCAACACCTATAGCTTATATTATTAATCTCAACAATTAATGTTATTAATCTCAACATTTAAACCCAGTTTGACATCACACAACTCAAGAGTGGCTGGATATGCAGATGCCCCTTCAACAGTTACATCTAAACTCAGCATTGTTGGGACGTACAGCTGCAGTCTGCACATCAGTATGAATTACAGTCTCTTTGATACTGGCAATGGGGATGTTTTCTGATAAATCCCTGTTCCGTGTCTCTGGCAATGTAATAAAAAATAATAAGAGGCACTCTGGGTCAGTAGCTGTCACTCTGCTTTCTGGTCCAGAATTTCGAAAAATTGTCCTAAAAATGTCCTAAACATTGTCCTAAAAAATGTCCTACAATAGTGGCATTTGGTAGACATTTGTTTGAAGATGTCATTTAACCAACATAGAGACCAAAAAGGCATACATTTCGTTTTGCTTAACAGACACACTTACAGTATTCCATGGGTTAGACATTCATTTTCAAAACAGGCTTTTTACAAAACAAACATGTTCAAACAGAGCTGTGGAATTCTATTTTTAACTCTGGATTGACATAGTATAAGAATAGTTTACAAAAAAGAATAACAAAAATC
The DNA here is from genome assembly GCF_055471065.1 of Atractosteus spatula. Classification (NCBI taxonomy): domain Eukaryota; kingdom Metazoa; phylum Chordata; class Actinopteri; order Semionotiformes; family Lepisosteidae; genus Atractosteus; species Atractosteus spatula. The sequence goes on from NC_142706.1 coordinate 39,378,072, forward strand.
AAAAGAATGGTATAATCATATTTTTGTGTGCGCATTCCTGAAAAAAACATCCCTAAAACATCATACTACTGACGCTAAATACCTACTGTAAGCTAATCACAGTGCACAGCTATTAAAATAAATGGCCTGTTTTTACATTATACTTTACATTAATATTTCAATTGTTTTATGGCAATCTGTGTAACATAGTATTTTGGACATAACATTGTTAGAAATGAATCTTAAGAAGTTCTCCAAGGTGAACTGCATAAGGCAATAAAACACGTTGTGTAAAAACAAGGAAAGAACGGGTCTAAAATGTTTAGACTCAGTGCACAGTGTAGTGTAAGAACTATCACTTACACATTTACAGTATAAAGTTCTGAGGGTACAGTAGCCTTTTGTCTGACATGTGGAAAGCAGCTGTCAAGCCGGCAGATTTTCTAAAATTCCTGATTGCTGATGCTGTACTGCAGAAGGCCTGTCTCCCTGGCATTCGTTCATCTTAACAAGCCCGCATTGTCTTCACTGAGAATACATACTGCAAAGAGTCTTACAACAGGAGCAAAGGGAGTTGTTTCAAATGTAACACTCCCAATACCAAGGGTAATATTACTCTTCTGTTATTCCTTTTTTTCCAAATGAATGTTTTGTACCAGTACAATTCAAAGCGTGCTTAATGGCTATCGTAGAAATGGAGTATCAGGAAATAACGTATTCCAATTCTTTTGTCTCTGTGGACAGTTTTGCCAAGATGTCCATGTTTTGAACAAGGCACTGAGAAGCTTTACATTTTTTATTCACTGCAGCAGCAGCAACTACGCTGCCATGGCTGTGCATTATGGTATGTAATGGAAAGAAACTACAGTACATGTTTCCCTTGCATCTGGAATTGGTTTACAGTGTGTTGCACAATGTGTCATGGCAGTGGACTGTCTCATAGGGAGATTCAGGATTCCTTCATCAAAGTCTAGGTTCAAAATAACTTGCTGTCGAGACCTTGCAAGGGTCTCTGGTTTTAGAGATGATTAAACCTGGAGAAACACAGCAGCTGAACTGATGGCTAAAGTCTCTTCACACCAGACACTTCAAGACTCCAATTTCCAAGGCAAAGCAACAGCAATCAAGCACAAAGGTAAAGGAAAGCAAAAGGCTGCTTGATTTCATTCAGCTGTTGAAAGATAGACATGTGGTGAACAGCTAAATCAAAGAATTAAATGACTGCACTGAAAGGTGAAACTCAAGCCAAATAAGGTAACACATGTCACTTCCTTCGGGAAAGACAGTGCGGCGGTATTAGTTCAGTTATTGAACAATACATGGAAAACCAAGTGATTTCCTGTCATTTAACACACAAATTGTAGCTGTATTTCTCAAAGGAGACTGTGCTACAATAATAGACATAATTAGAATTCACTGTATTTTGTGTCTGTCCCCTCATTCAACACCCTTCTGTCCTGGAACAATAGTTTATTTCATGCTGAAAATGCAACATTTCGGCTGTGGAGCCTTCTTCGGGTGTGAGAAAGACAGGGCAGACAGCAAAGATTATATAGCATAGGAGAACAAAAGCTGGGAGAGGGGAGGAGGTGGGAGCAGGGGAGAGGCAGAGAGGCCACTCAGGTGGTGCGAGAGAGGTGAAGAGAGCTACTCATCAATGAATTGGTATTAGTGACAGCAGGTATTACTTGTTCCTTTGCAGCCTACTGTAGGCGTGCTGACGCAGCTACCCACCTGAACTACTTCACCCTTCTGCCCTGTCTTCTTGTTCAATGCATCACTTAAATTCGCCTCTTATTTGCAGCACTCTACCTCAGATCAACACAGCCAAGAGGATTGTTGTTGGAAGATCCAAATTTGGGTAACTGAATACATGAAAAATCTTGCTATAGGCATGTTAAGAAGGAAGGTGGATATCTTTAATTTCATCCACAGTGAATTGAAAAGAAATAGAAAATGAAGAAATAATGTGCTATTGTGAAGGACTGTTAAAAAGTAGAGGCATGTAGTTTAGGCTGAGCCCTGTATTCATGTTGTCCCTGGTTTGAGGATGGGCTGTGGCATTAACTGTGTCAACTATTGTGTCATTGTTGGCACACATTTGGCTCAAGTTATTCTGGATATCCCTGTTTTGCTGTCCAACAGTAACCCCTTTGATTTGGCAGTCTTCTATTCATTGATGAGTAGTCCTGTTAGTGGGACTGCATTACTACTGGACCTTCTGAAAGCACATCAAGACTAGTAGTGTGTAAAAACTGTGTGTGGATTTGACAAGTTTGCGTTTTTGAGGAAAGCTTACATTGTCCTCACCCATGCTTCTGTAAAAGGCTAACAGCATTAACTTTCAGCAATTCCAATTTTGTAGAGTATACAAAGAAAAATATCTGGCGATCCTAAATTTGAATAGTACATATATCACTATAGAGTATTAGAATCAATGAATATATTAATTTTATTAATATAAAATGTACAGGAAATGTACATGTGGAATAACCTGCAAAGGCTAACTGTACAGACACAATGGTTTACATCCAAATAAGAATGGCACCATTCGGCTTGGGCAAGGACTTAGGAGAGAAATTCAAAACTATTTAAACTATAAGGAAAAGGGGAAGAAACTACAGAACATCTGCAATGGAGATGCAGTACATATGGAGGAGTAAGAGATGATCAAGAGCTTACATCAAAATGCCTGTTAAAAACAAAATGCAAAATACAGAAGCTACTCTATTAACATGTGAAATGATGTGACTGGAATCACAGAAAAATGGCTAACAGAACATTTCTGAAGCTGATAACCAGATTCTTTTAAATAAATGCCAGAATGAGACTGTCTGGCCAATTATTTACAGCCAAATGGTGTAGAAGCCAAATGGAATTCTCTCACTGTACGTTTTGTATTCTTATGGTTCAGTCAATACACAACATTTCTGTTTACAGCCGATCTCTTGTGGCTTTGATTTGACAACACTCATTTGACAACTGTTAAGAGGAGCATGGTGATTTTGCTGGTCACTTGTTGTTTATGTAACGCCCCAAATAGCTCTAGCACCGCCGCATTTATTTCATCAATTACCAATGCGCATTCCACACGAGCTGGAGGCTCATTGGGGCTATCACAAACAAGATCATGCCGGGCCTATCAGCGCAATCAGGGGACCTTGCACAATATTTAAGCCCTGCGGAACTATTCCTCAGGGTTCAGACATTGAGTCACTAGCCCTGTCAGTCCCTCAGTCCCTCAGTCCCTCAGTCATCATTGCTTCTAATCATCTCTTCATCACCTCAGACCTCAGTCTCTGCTCTGCCTGATTCAGCTGCGCAGCTACTGCTTCAACCGTTTCCTCAGTCTCAGTTCTGTTTGTCCTCATCAGCGCTGTCATTATTAAATAACTCCCTCCGATTGCCGCATATCTCTGGCTCTAATTCTCGCCGAGCACATTCAACACTGTCGGGCCCGGCGTAACAGTTTGATAGTGGAATTTGGGATACTGATGGGAGAAAAACAAATGTACAGTAAGTGCTCTTATGTTATTAAGCTGGTTTATATGGGACTGTAGAGCAAATCAAGAATGTTTTACAAGCAGATGCATAAGAAAAAGCAAGAGTTAGCTCAATGCCAGTGTAACAGCAAATCATATAACACACCGAGTAGAACACCAAAGAACAGGTGGTGCTGGACTTTTTTGAAGGACAGTCAATTTTTCAAATCAAATCATGGCCTTGTTTGTAGCTCCTTCAAAAATAATTTTATAAGTTTCAGTTTTATGTTTTTAACCATTAAAAATATATTTGGGTGAAGCTTTATGTAAAAAAGTGTTGTGGACAAATGGTCTTGTAGCATATTTCTTAGCGAATCTTATCTTGCAGAGCAAACCATAGCCCTAACCTTCCACATATTATCCTCTTAAAAAATACCAAGAGGTATCAATCAATCAAGGCCAATTTCTCATAGGATTTCCATATCATTATCATAGTTTCACCTTATTTTGTTATATTCTTCTCTGATTATAACTGGTCTTCATTGTACTTTACTGCAATACAGTAAGTTAAAGGAATATTATAATTATACCTACCATGGTGAACCTACTGTATCAAGGTTATTTTTGCACATTTACTTTGGTTTCACTTTTACTATAGATTTTGATGGTTTTAACTTCCTTTCACTGCTCTTTACTATCACTTTCTAACAACATTGTCCTATAAATATTTATCAAACAAGAAAAAAGATATTAAATTATACCGTACATTCTGAATTTATCATAACTATCTTTTCAGTCTGCCTAGAGCAGAGCAGTCAGATACATTCCTAGGGTTTAAGAATTGCCTTGCTTCAGTGGGCTAAAAAATATATATTTTTAGTCTTGAATACAGAAGACTACATGCATCTGAAATTCTGAAAGGCACTGAGTACGTCAACCCTGTGGATCTTTACAGCCTCAACAAGGAAAAACGACCACAGGGCACACATTAAAACTAAATGGAAGTGAATTTAGAATTAAGAATGGGAAGCACTTCTTTATGCATAGGATTATGGTAGTCGGACACCATGTTGTAAAAGCCGAAAACCTGATTGGCTGAGTTCCCCAGATCAATTAGATACTAACAACTAAATGAGCTAATAGCTGGATAGGACAATAGTCTCCTTTCATTTGTAATCTTTCTTCTGTTCTTAAAATGGGCAATGTAAAAATCCTATAACCATAAATCTCCTTACAGACACCTCACGAGGATCAGCAGAAGTCCTTTGATGTTGCCCTTGCTTTGAACCTACAGTTTCTAACCTCACAAGTTTCAAAATTTCATGTACCCTTTGTTCTTTCACCTATACAATCCTAAGCCTAACCACTCAGACCTGTGTTTTATTTTCTTTTTGTTACAAAGAGAATAACTCACTTCCAATCTACTCCAAATCCAAACCTAGGTCTCAAGGCACAAAGTTTAAGGCAGAACGTTCTCAATACAAAAATAATATGATGAAAAATTCCTTAATACAAAACAATAAAATAATTTTCTTAGTGGAAGATTATGAGATTATTATAAGTGGAAAACCATTCATCCATCCATCTTCTAACCAACCAATACTGGGTTGCAGGGGAGATGGAGACTATCATGGCAAGCAACAGGTGCCAGGCAGGATACACCTGGAGGAGATGGCAGTTCATCACAGGGCACACACAGACACAGGCATCCATACACTCACACCAGGGCTAACTTTCCCAGAAGCCAAATAAACCACCAGTATGTTTTTGAATTGTGGGAAGGTAGGAAGGTTAGGTCCCCTTTTCAGGCCATAAAGGCCCATGGGGTATGGGGGGCAAGGGACACCATTTTTCCTTGACCATCCGACACTGGAGGTGATGTGGTCAGCATCACACTCTGGCTGGCCTATTACCCCCGGAAGGATTAACCCCCAGTACTCACTTGGAAAGCAGGCAATTGGACCTGGGAGTCGTCTGGAAGGAATTAGAGCAAGCTAATCCCTTGACCCTACCTGGGATTGAACCCGGGACCTTCCACTCACGGCTCCGAATTGTGGGAAGAAGCCCACACAAATACAGGGAAAAAGTGCAGGTAGTTTAACTCCACACGGATAGCACCCCAGGAATAGAATCCAAAAATCAACTAAACACATAAAGGTTTATTCCATGCTGAAAAGAGAAAAAAGGAAACAACGTTTTCGGCTGTGGAGCCTGACACACCCGAAAAAAGGCTCCAAAGCCGAAAACGTTGTTTCCTTTTTTCTCTTTTCAGCATGGACTAAACTTTTACTTGTTCCTTTGCAGCCTACGCATGCTGACACAGATACCTACTTGAAACATCAATGAATACCAATTCTTGATGACATCTGTTTTTGCAGAGATTTGAAATTGATACTGTATAAGATTGACAATGTAAGGACTGCTAGTATCTACTACTTACCAATGTCATGAAGAGTTGGATTATACACTGAAAAGCGGTCAGGAAATATATATTTCTCAATTTTGTAGGACTTGGCATTTCGTCCTGTGTCATTGAAGAAATGCTGGCCCAGGACAACGCGAACTGTGGAGACCAGGGGGCTAAGATGGATACATTCAAGGTGTTACTGCAATGGATAAAGTGTTCCCACTTTGTTTACAAGAGAAAGGGAGCTCAATTTTATATTCTTACCACAACCTGACTTATCTGAAATTCAATCTTGCTTAATATCTTTGAAAACGCACTTTTACCCTGACATTTTAATTCAACAGAGACAATGTTTTTTCTATGGGGCTGGGTACAGGACAGAACTAATGAAACAATATCATGTTTCTCATAATGGTGCATCTAGGTTTATCAAACACTGTCAGACCACGATGACTCAAAAGTTACATACAAATTCACAAAGAAACTCTTGCTCAGTATGGCTGCATTATCACAGATAAGTGTTAGGTCCTTCACAAGCCTACGTTTTGAGCTAAAACTTATGCTGGTTTCAGTAGCAATACCCAGACTTTTTGCTGCAAGTTAACATCTGGTACATGTTGGCAATCTTTCTCTTTTTACGCCGTCAAGACAAGAGAATTCAGAAGTACCCGAACATTACACATCTTACCCTTAATTCGCATTTGTACGAGCAACTGGATGCAACAAAACCTTAAACCAGGAGATATGAAGACAAAGGGTATAAATACTACAAAACACTGTTAATAAATTCATTTATATATATCCAAATAATCATCACTGATTCTATTGTTGTTGCTCTTTTCCTATCTCTGGATGGTCTTGAGGAAAAGTATATTGCATACATTTTCGCTTGTGGGCCAGACAGTAGGTTACTGTTAAGGTTTTCAATTTAAGATTGAATAAATTGAAATGGGGGAAATGGAAAAACAACAAGTGAATTGCTTCAAAAACACGCAATTAACAGCATGCACGGAAAACAGGTCTACCTGTGAGCGAAGCAATGGGCAGCAGAGACCACCCAACAAGGCATTACCATGCTGCCTGCACAGAAATTCTTTCCTATGTATAGGGCTGCCATCCAGGGGTGAGAGCCAGGCAAGGCAGAGTGCCCTCCTAAGATCCGCCCCCTCGGGACCCTCTTCTTGTGTCTCTTTCCACAGACAGGGCTGGGATCCTTTGCTTGTGTTTGACTTGGTCCGTCACTGCTGTGTGGAATCCTTGCACTAAACTCTGTAACACAAAGACATCCGGTCACACGGTCTCAGTGATATGCATGTCAACATTGCCAAGATAAGAGAATAAGTTTGATTCAGTATGTGGTCTTCTAAGGCTTTTTTTTAAATGAACTGCTAGTTGTACAGATGCACAACGAGATGCTTCTTTACTCATATAGGGTGTGAGTATTGAAAAAGCAGGAGAAAGCTGAAGGTCACCAGACACTCCCAAGTTATTCATGAATCAATCCAAGACCTGTAAATTAGACACTCTGAGTTCAAATTCTGAATCCTTTCTCACATATGTTCATATACATTTATCCCTACTTAAAAGCACAATAACCAAAGGTCAGATATGGAGGCACAACAAGGGCATTCAGCCAGGGAGAACGTCTTCACGAATCAGCACGAATAAAGGGATTCTGCAGAAAAAGAATTACACTACATCAAATCATAAAACAACAAGAGTCATTACTCATTTTGGTTGGTTTGTTGGGATATACATGTTCATAGGGCAGTTATAATTATAGAATGAGTGATTTTCAGTAAACTGAAAGCACTATACAATAAAAATAAAAATAGACTTAATGAAACTAAGAATGAGAACAAATTATACATTAATAGCTTTATTAAAAAGATAAGTATCTAAGCAATTGATAGTTTTAAAAATGCTGACATTCTAATGGATCTGGGCAATGAGATACAGAATAGCACCTCAGAAGGCTCTGTGGCCCATTGCGTGGAGCCAGATCTAAAGGATCGAGCTGTACTATTGTACTCATGCAGTAAGACCTTAAAATAATCTGGACCCAGTCCATTCATTGCTTTAAACATTAATAAAATAATTAAGTAAAATAATGAAGAACATAAGTAAAAAGATGACTTGCTATGAAAATCATAAATTATTCCCAAGATACCAAATAATCATCTTGTATTACAGTACCCAAGTAAAGGTTTTGTTAAATACACTATACATATTTACAAAAGAACTAAGTAGTTTACCTAAATCTCATTTAAATATAGAAAGGTAAAAAATGTTCTTCCACCCATCCAGTTTCTAAGTGCTTCTTCCAATACAGGGCCTTAGAGGACCCAGAGCCAATCCTGGCAAGTAACTGGTGCAAGGCAGTATGCACCCTGGTCGCCAGTCCATCGCAGGGTTCACAGACATGGACGTAGACACAGACATGCACAAACTCACACTAGGGCCAGTTTTTCCCAGAAGCCAATTCACCTACTAGTGTGTCTTTGGACCGCAGGAGGAAACTGGAGCACGTGAAAGAAACCTACATAAACATAGGAAGGACATACAAACTCCACACAGACAGCACCACAGGAACTGAACTCAGGGCTCAAGCGCTGTGAAGCAGCAATGCTAATCACTGTTTCACCGTGACACCCACAATAATTATTGTGATTAACAAATGATCTGTATAATTTAACATTCCAAACATTATTTTCCCATATACTAGTGCTATTATCATGGGAATTTGTCTCAGTATACACATTAGCCTGTATGGATTAGCCAAGGATGGCCAAAATGAACTTTAAACTGATGTTTTGCTTATTTGCATCATGCAAAATTGGTCAAGGTTAAACTCCAACATACCAAAAAAAGCACAGTGACACAGGATTTGAAATTTTACCTCACGCACATTGTTTGAATTGACCTTTCTTTGGTCTGACTTCATTTGTAACATTGAACTGAAATGCAACAATCTCAGTGAATCTTAAGTCTGAAAGTAGAACTGATGTTAGCATAGCTAAAGCTGATTATTTTCTTTATTTTATACATATTTATTTATATAACAGAGGAGGATAGGAAAATATGCAATTTAATAGTCAGTGAAGATCAACAATAAAATGCACTGATGACTACCACCGTAATGGATAATAACAGTGTGATTGATAGGTTTAATAAAAAACTTGGTTCAGTCAGTAGTGCAGAAGACATACTGTCACCTGTCTGCTCAGCAAATAGTAGATGTTGAACTGAAATGGTTTGAGCCGCAGCCTGGAGCTGAAGTAAATCTAACAGAAACCAATATGGATTACAGAGCCTTGTACTCTAGTACAGTATGTTTATTTGTAATTTCCACAGGATTTTATTCTTCTGGTGCATTACGTGCATTACACTCTTTTATGAATACAGGCTAGTGTACTTGTTCCTTTTATTTATTATTGCCTAGACTTTTTACAAACCTTATACATAAAAAATAGTTTTGCACACCCCCCTGGTACAGCACAATGGGTCATGGAGCTCATTTAATTCATTACTAATCTGTACAGATTAAATTTACCTCACTAAAGCATCTCCTTTAAGGTGGAACTGGATTGAAAGGAAAAGAAAGCTTGCCTGAGAAATTAACTGAGAATTTCAATCAGAATCTCAAACAGCCCTGGAGAAAGCATTTTCCTCAGACAGACAGAGAAGGAGACATTCCTCCATAATATCCTCCAGATTATGCACACCAAAAACAGCTAAAACAATGAGGATTTTTGCTGATGTTTCATTTTCCGTTTTTATTCCAAAATTAATATGACAATACTGTTGCAATTCTTAAATGGGAAATACCTGAGATACTGGAGCAAGTTCAACAAGTTGGTTAGTTATTGGTTGATCAGCACAGCTGTGATCTTTGAAATTCAGTGTCTTAAATACTAATACTATTTAAGTACTACTCAAGTACTCACCGATATGTCCCACACATTGGGAAATGTCACAGTAATCCCAGGAGATCTCAGCGCCCTTCAACACATAGCACCAGGGCTTCTCATCTCTATCGGGGTTTCTGGAGAAAAAAAAAAACCCATCAATTTAAGCATGGAACCTTTCTATGTATCTAAATCCCAGAGAGCCGAATTGTGTATAAATAGATACTGTAGGATAACTCTTAGCTGCTATAATTAAGAAAATGTAACACAAATACATTTTAGGAGTTGGTAGTACAAACTATAATTTCTACATGTGTACACAGTCCTCATTTTAGCTATGGTTATGAAAAAAAAAATATAATCGCATCTAAAATACTGTGCCTACAAAATTTCACAATCACAATTTTGTGAATTGATGTTTGAAAAAGATCTGGAAATTATAGCTCAACAGCAAGAACAAGAGCTGAGCCTGATCCTGACCCTTCTTACCCGGTGAAAAGAATGGCTCTCACCTGCAGAAATTGTGATCGCCCAGACCCACCAGGGCTGCGTCCTCCACGTTCCCTAGATGGACCTCATTGTGCAGCAGGTCTGAGCTCCAGGGCAGACAGGTGGCCCCTGAGATAGTCTTCTGGGCTGTGCCTCTGTACTCTGTACCATTGTCAGAGTAGCACCTGACATCAGGAGCTTTTGTAACAAGGGACAGATTTAAAGTCAGATGTCAGATGGGTGGGGAAAAGCTATTTTATTAAAGCCTGCTTCATTTGTAAAATCATGTGATTGGTTACGCCAGCACCCCTCCACCCCAATTTGCCTATTTTTGTTATGCTCCTTGTTTATTTTTTAGATCTGAGGATTACGGTCCATTCAAGATCCAGAATTGTAATTTTCTCCTGCTTCCTCCCTAATGAAGCTGAATGAGTCTGAGAATTCGGATGGAGCAGTCACTGGAGGAGCAAAGGACACTTTTGAAAGCAGATGTGGTTTCCAGTTTCGGGACAACATGGAAAGAACCCACAGGATACATGGAGATCATTTTTTTCTGAGTCAAGCCCTAAGTGTTTATTTGCAGGCTTTTCCAGTATGCAAGTAAGACAACTCCTCTTGAAGGAAAGCAAGCAATCTGGTCTTAGTCACTCAGCTGAAGGATATGCGTTGCTGTGTTTAGATATGGATTACAGTGAAAATTCACTTTTCCTGCCACAAGACCTGCAAAAGGAGTGCTATTGTCAGCTACCATACAGATAAAATCTATATTTTATTTCGTTATGCTGAATCTACAGTTCACAAATGCAGTATCATCAGCACTATTGTATCAGGTTTTTCCAATTTCTTCATTCACTTGTTTTTTAAATGGACTAATTAACATTTTCACTCTGCAGAGGCTATTGTATGAAGCGACTTTATCTTTGTTTCAACAAAATGAAATCAGTCCAAAGCATAATGTTATTCTCAAAGTTTTAGTTCTGGCATTTATATGATTTGGGGAAGTATTTGAGGTTATTGCAATCTCTTTGCCCTGATGAAGCAGCTACACCCAGGACACCTACTGTCTACAGACAACATACTAAAATTTCTAATTACAGTATCTGATTCATATAATAATGTGTAATGGCAAGGAACTAGGAATTAAACCCTCTATCCTGCACAGCAAAAGAGGGGCTTAATTCTCCTATTGTCACGATTGTAGTCCCTCCTCCTTAAGGGCGCTCCGGCTCTTCTCACTTCGGACCTAATTTTGTGCACCTGCCCCTTGTTCCTGTCTTCTTCCCGCCCCCCTTAAAAGCCAGACTCTCAGTCAGTTCCGGGCTCTGCATCTGATTCCCATATCATGTGAGCCCGGGTCCTGATGTGTCTGGCTCCGTCATGTTTTTAAGTCTCTGTTCCTGTTCTCTCTGCTGGTTCTGACCAGGTTCCTGGTTTTAACCCGTCTGTTCCTGATGCACCGCCTGGCTTTGGACTTTTGCCCATTTCTTGGATTCACCTATGGATTTATTCTTTGGATTGTTTGCATCGGCCACACCTTCCCTGTACACCTGCGTACCATGGACACGCCCCCTGTCTCCAGTCCCGTCTCCGCATGACTTTTTCCCCAGTGTTTCCTCACTACTTCGGATTGTGTCATCCACATAGGGTCCGGAAAGAGCTGTTCCGTTACACCTATAGCTGGATTGTTTTACACTTCTTAGCTTGATTGCCTTATTTAGTAGGTTCAACCAAATGGATAGTGTTTGGCTGTATTTATGTAGCTGTCTTGTATTTGCATATTTGGACCATGAAGCAAGTAAACATTGAAGACCAGGACAAATACTATACCACAAGACAACAGGCAACACAGATGAGACGTCATCCATCATTACCATTATCGCACCAAGATTGTGTTATGAGACAGTCCCTTATTCTGATCAAACTAAAGCCAAATGATGACATGGCAAGTTTGTGCCCTTGAAAGTTTGTGCCCTTGAAAGAGAACCATACCCTCAGCGTTATTATTTATGGGATTTTATGTCTTTTATATTTGCAAATTTTGATTTTTTATTGTGGAATCTGCTGTCACATCTCTCCTATTTTAGAGGTTCCTTGTTTAGAATAGGAAAAATGGTTCCCATTCTTTGTATCTATGTAAGGAAGGAAATTTAGCTGGAGGTGTATGATTTGTTTTATGATAGAGATGGGCTCTTACAGAGCTGTTAATATGTCTCGTAGTGTAAATGTTGAACAGTATGTTGTGTAACATACTGTAGTTTTGTCATTTATCGTCCTGTCTAAACACTTGACACTTGGTCATTACACTATTATCAAGCTGTAGCAGAGAATAAAGAAATCATGTACTGTGTAATGATTAGTAATCCTTGATTTTAGGAACTGGAATTATTAATTTTACAATTACAGTAGCTTGCATAGCAAGTTGGTATCAGGACCTGCTTTGCTTATTTGATTTTTATTTTTTCATTAATTTGATAACCTCCTTTATAATATACACTGCACTTCTGGTAACCACCGATGGCAGTGGTTATTTCCTGCCCTTATTTTTTAGCAATACTGATAGACAAGTCATTTTCAGTCATACACGTGTAGTTAGAAAAACAGCAGAGAGTAAAGTCTTCACATTTAAAAGAAATGTCATTCCAAATACTCACTAATGCTGCAGTATGGCCCAGTATGGCCAGGTCTGCAGGCGCAAACTGCCTCTCCTGTCGACACAATCAACCTGCATGTCCCATCATTCTTGCATGGATTAGTGGTACAAGCTAAGAATTCAGAAACACCAAATTAAAATGGTATTGTTAAAGGAAGCAGAACTAATTAAAAAAAAACAATTAAAAAATAAATACAAAATCAGGTTGATATCAAACTTTTCTTCCCAAAAAAACTTGGACCTGCTGTTTGAAGAACTGGTTCCAAATTAGACACCTTTAAGTTTTAAAATAGCTTTATGCACAGTTCGCTGAAGCATGTCTGAGCAATTCATTGCCGTTTTCAAAGCTGTGTGTAACCGTGGGGTATCTCTCTTCTCACTAAAACTCTCAATGCCTTTAGTAGATTATTTAGTTCTTTTAAAACAGAACAATGCGTGCAATAACAAAGTAGAGGACCTGAAGGAATGCACATCAGAGGGAAAGGAACACTTGAAAAGAGAAACATCAAGAATGCAAAGGTGACAAACTGCGGCCTTAAGCAAAAGATCCTGCCTTGAGAAGTTGCAGATGGCACTGGAACAGGAACTGGGAAGTTTAACATTTGACATGTAATCTTGACAGGAATGTTGAGCTTCAAGCCCGTTTTTGTGCTGAAGAATAACAGCACAAATATGGAAACAATTTAGACATTGGTCTCCTAATTGGCTTTCCCCTCAGAACATACTGTAAAATGGTCAGTGCTGAGTTGGGCAGTGTGATACTAACCCCACAGATACATCAGCAACTGTCATTATACAATCCATACCTGTGTATCGAACACGCTGGCACTCGATTAAGCCATTGGTGCATGAACATTGTTCTACATTGCGATTGTGGATTCTTCCCCAGGATTCGCCAACATCATAGTACCTGAGGTGCTCGTATTCATAACATCTTCCTAATTGAAAAAAACAATTAAATAAACACAAATCAAAGTTCCTCCATCTACGGCACACTTACCTTTCACTGGCTCTGGTGAAACTAATTAAATTATAAACAAAAGCAAAACTTATTTCCACAAAAAATGGTTATGCAAGCTTCAGAACATACTGTAATAAAACAATATTATCACAATAAACAAATAATTCAAATCACACATGTATCCCCAGTCATCCTCAACCCAACTAAATATCTGTTCTATATGATTACATCTAAAAGCAAAAAAATAAAATTTTCCTTTTGGAAAATCTAGAGTTCAACAGAGAAAAAGGAAAAATTCAATCAACTGAAAGTTTAAACGTGTTACTTTTATTTTAAGGTGCTTAAATGTCATAAATACAAGTCACAACAGCTGAAAATAGTAAATAAATCAAGTCACTGATAATGCTACTCCTTATAACTTTGGCTTGAATTGCCTTTTCTCCTTTTTGCCTGTTTGACGTTTTGTTAAACACTAACTTCTGAGAAGTATTTGATTATTGAGATCCGCAGGAAGTCAGGTCACAAAGAGTACCCAAGGAATATCGATCAAAACATCAGTAAATTTAGTGCTTATAATTCAAAGCCAGTAGTTTAAGGAATTAAATGCAAGAAACAGAAGCTATCGAATTAGCATTCTCCCTATTATGAAGTGATCTGAATTCCAAAATATGGCAGAATTATCAGATTATCAGAAAATGATACTTAAGAAGATAACATTAATACAGAGCATTCTGGAGAGACAAGCAAGATGGAAGAGGTCAAAACGTACAGTAATTTGTAAATCGCAATGTTCCAATTTCAATCCAGATCCCAAAGTCAGGTAGTAAATTTCAAGCAAATATCTCTCTGAGCATGGTGATATTGACATTGATGATGACGCCGATCATCAAGAAGTGGAAGGCACACACACACATGGCCTAGATCAGGCTGTCGCTTCAAATTGAGCAGCTGGGCAAAGAGGAAATTGGTTAGGGATGTCACCATGAAGACAACAGCAACTTTGGAAGAGTTACTAAATTCAGTGTCTAAGATGGAAGAAAATGTCCATGAATCACTCATCAAAGGGGAGTTCTATGGAATGAAATACATCATCTCAAATCCAGCAAGGAGTCGAAGCACCTAATATTATAAATGCATGGCAAAAGGCTTATGGAAAAATGGGAACATAAATGGAGCAAATCCTACAGGAAAACCTGCCGCAGACCTAAAACTGGGACAAAAATTCAGCTTTCAGCAGAATAAGCCAAAGTACAAAGCCAGAGCTACACTGGAGGCTTAATAATCAAATGAGAATATATAAGAAAGTGGATGTCCTTGAGAGGCTCAAAGTCTTGACTTGAATCCAATTGAGAATCGGTGGATAAACTTGAAAAATTATACCCATATGTGAACCAAGAAGCTTGAGAGAGCTCGAATAAATCTACCAAGATCCATGGGTAAAAAGTACTCCAAGCCAGTGTTCAAAGTTGGTCAAATTACCCAAAAATAACGGCAGCCAAAAGTACTTCCACTAAATATTGAGTTTGTGGGTCTGAATACGAAGATAATCAACATTAGTTGGTTTTTTTTCAGTTTCGCAGACATTTACCTAAATTTATCTGGAGAAGTCTTCAGTTTGATCATTCAGGTTGTGAATAAAATATTCAGTAAAAAAATGTGTAGGCAAAAATGTGTAATTTCACAAAATTGGACACGATAGGAAGAGTCTTCTCTTTAACTGGATCCAGTTCTTTTTGCTTTCTTTCTCCTTGTATTTTTAAATTGATTTAGTAAGCCACTTGGGCCTGTGCTTTCTAGTCTTTGACCTACATGTATTTACTTACTATTTACTTCCATCTTTTTGTTTTTTTTGCTTTGGATGTGGAGTTTAGAGCAGGCGGTGTACGTAACAAAAATTAAGTCATACTTCAAAGTATTATGATTGCAAGCTTTAAAGCAACAACATGAGAAAAATGTGCACAGATCTCAATACTTGCCCAAGGCACCGTACAGGGCAATCATGAGTAAAAAGAAGTATTAAACAGACCAAGAGAGAGAAAACAATATTGGAATGACAACCAAAAAAAGATAACAGTTTTTTGCAGTAATATAACAGCAAACAAACAGCAAAGGATCAAGAAAAGTGTCTCAGAGCTAATGGGAAACGTCTGGATGACAAAATGCAAATAGCTAATCTAGGGGGAAAATTTCACTGAATTGTTTGCCAAGGAAGAAATTTATATAATATGCTTCTGGCTGAGCACAGACAACGGCTTTTTAATTAGCATTAGCACAGAAGAGGTCGAAGTGTTACAGGTATAAGAAGAACTGAAGAAAAGCGCCTGACCCTATTTTATCCATTTTATATACTGTAAAATATAGGAGACATCATTCATAAACTATTACCAAACCTCTTCCAGCAATCATACAAGATGGGAGTAACAAACTTTGACTTGGAAATTGCACCCATCCATAAAAAGGGCAACAAAATAAAGTAACTGTAGAAAAAATACTATTTATACTTGTAAGGATATGGAAACAATCATTTGAATTGGAGGGTCAGCTGTAAATCTACAGTCATCTATAGGTCACTCAACACTGATTTCCAAAAAGCTATGTCTTGCTTAACTTGTCAGAGGCCTTTGAGCAAGTAGTAATGGTTAACAATTTTTAGAAAACTGAGAGTAGATGTAATGGTCAATTCTCATTTGACATAATGACATAATTATTGGTATAGCACAGGAATCTGTATTACCACCATTGCTCTTTCTAAGTTACATCAATAATCTAGATTCCGATATGCCTAGGAAACTAGTCAAGGTCTCAGATGATACTAAACTATAGGACCCGCAATGTAAATTCAGAAGTGACCTAAAGAAGTGAGCTTAAATTGAAGACGTGAAAGATTTAGGGAGGCAAGATTTTTTAAACCCAGAGTGGAATTTAACCAGCGAATAACATTCTTACTCTTACAAACAGTGTCTGGCGTTTTATACTGACCAAGTAATCAGGATCTCAGTTTAACATCGATGCAAAGTATGGCAAATCCTACCGTACAAGACACTCAGATATACTAACTAGGGCATTAGCCTGAAAATCCTGATTCAAAGGAAAGAGCACCACCTACTGCTCAACCTACGTTAACTGCAGCTACAGGCTGATTTCCCTTGGGAGTTTTCTCCTCCCAGTCCTGATCAAGCTTAACCTTAATTAGCTGATGAGATCTGAAGAAATCAGGCATGGAAGCAATAACACTGCTATCAATCGGAGCAGTTTTTTTAGTTCTCTTATCATCCAATGATTGACGTATGACAACTCACAATTGCTCTAAATTCCAGACAAGTGGTATAAACAGGGCCTTTTTCTCAAAGTTCTAGACTTATTGTTTTGCTTGCTAATCACTGAAGCATTTCTTCTGGGTACTTCAGCATGTAGATCTTCATATATAGGGAAGTGTTGATGTGGCCTTTATAAAGGCAAATAATAATGCAATAAACATTCATGGAGATTAATGTTTTTCTCTACCTCTCTACCAGAAATGTAGTATGTAGCATTAAACAAATCTGTAAAACCAACTTACTGTATCTCAGCAGAACGTTATAACTTAAAGAGATTTTATATTCTGTATGAAGAAATTGCAAAATGACTCACCCAGTGTGCACAGTTTCCCTGAATAGGCTTCTGTGCAGGTACAGTGGAAAGATTTTAAATGTGGGACACTGGTGCATATTCCATCATTTTGACATGGATTATCCTTGCAAAAATCTGTGATATTCAAATAAGTAGATTAATGTCACAATGCATGGTAACCGACCACTTACATAGAGGAGGAAAGAGTGAGGTAAAATTGCAATTGGAAATATTTCTTTACACCATCCAAATCTAGAGAACTGCCCAATGTCAACAAATTGGTCTTGTGACTATGTCCCACAAGCAAACAAAAGAAAGAAGACCATTACTCACCTTCCATTCAACATGCACTTTCAAAATACCCAACAGTACAATTAGGTATTAAAAAGAGGTCTACATTCACTGATACCACTGCAAACTCACAAGCACTAAGAAATAGTCACAGGTAGTACTAGCATTACTGCAACGGTGACTACTACTACTGCTACTGTGACTACACTGTACAAATACTATGACATTATGAATCGTACTACTTGTAATAAAACTGCACTATTTTGTATTTACTGTAAGTGCTTTTCAAGAAATCAAAAATTTAGTGACATATTTGTAGTAAAACTATAAATTATATGCTTTAGTGAAAAGCTAGGTCTTCAAGCATGTCGTCAGTCGGAAGAATCTCTACTGGATGTGGGCAATAGGTTGTACAGACACGATGCTAAACACATAAAGGCTCTATTGCTCATCATGTAGAGCCTAGACTTTTGCAGGGTTAGAAGCCCAGGATCAACACATCACAGTGATCTTAAGAGCTGGACTACACTCATGCCATAAATCCTTAATTATCTGGAGCTCAACCACTTTGTGCCTTATGTACTGTTAGCTATAAACTTTAATCAGCAAGGTGTACAGATATTTTGGCTGACGCAAGCCCACTATAACAATTCAACAATCGGATGTCAATTTTCCTGTTGTTTTTTTTTCATCAAAACACATGCCCATGCAATATGTTTGAAAAGTAAATTTCTTATCACACAGATATTACAAATCAACTTAGTTTCTTTCATAGGATATAATACTTGTTACCTTCAGTGTCTAAACTCCTTGTTGCACAATATCCCCAAAGCTGGTCCCGGTCAAAATTATGTGTAATAGAGCACCTATGAAAGACAAACACTTATCAGGATTCCCAGTAAAAACTTCAGAAGTTAAACACCTAATAAGCATGCATGCGTGCTTTGAATATGCTAAAATTAATCAATAGAACACATATTTCTATTAACCAATTTGTCAGGGTAAATTAGTTAAATGAATACAGATTACAGTGTTCCAATGGTGTACAGTTGAGAACCATCAGTCAGCTGCATTAAATGATTCTGACTGGATGGAGCTGTCGCTATTAAAATGAAGAGCTTGGCATGCAAGCAGAATACAGAGTTAGTGGTGGGCTGTAGAAGTGGTAGCAAAACGTGCTCATAAGTCAATAGACTTTGAAACTGTATCTGACAACCAATCCCAGAGACATCCCCATATCATGACACTTCTGTAATAAAAAAATTATCAGCTTCCACAGAGATTTCAGAACTCTGGAATTATGGCAATCTCTCACACACAATAATATAATTTAATCATCTGAGTAATTAGTATTAAAACGGAATGCTGGGCCCGTGGCAGTAAGTTTTATTTTTTGCTCCATTTGTCATTAACAATTGTATTTATCATGTGTTTAACCCAAGAGGTGCAGTGGTTGACATTGCTGCCTCATAGCACTGGGGCCCTGGATTCAGTTCCAGACCTCGAGTGCTGTCTGCGTGGAGTTTGAATGTCCTCCTCGTGTTACTCTGGGAGCTGTAGTTTCCTCCCACAGTCCAAAGACTGGCTTCTGGGAAAATTAGCCTTGATGCGTGTGTGTGTGTGGTCTTTGTGTATGGCCTGTGATGGACTGGTGTCCCGTCCAGGATGTATCCTGCTTTGCACCCGTTGCTTGCTTGGATAGGCTCTAGCTCCCCCATGATCCTAAATTGGTTTAAGCATTTAGAAACTGCATGGATCAATGGATGTGTTTAAACTAAGATACCTGTGACAAAAAAAAATAAAAATAGGTGATTTTTCTTTAAAAAAAAAATCACAATCAAAATCCATCTAATGAATTCACGAATGCAGGTAGCATTAAACACACCTCATGAATTCACGAATGCAGGTAGCATTAAACACACCTCATTAATTCATGAATGTAGGTAGCAGCGGGAACACAACGGGAAAATCTGAATCCTGGGTATGAATCAGCTATTGTGCCCCTGAGCGAGGTACACAGTAGGTCAATTAAATTTCTCCAGTAAAACGTCCAGCTGTGTAATTGGGTTCAAAGGTTTTGTACTGTAGCGATCTTTTCTCCAGAACGTGGTGAGGAAGTGGAAAATTCAGGCCTGGGGAAGATTCAAGTGCCTTGATTCAAGTCCAGGACAGAAATGGACCATAACATTGGCTAAAGCCTCATGAGGCGTACACCCAAAACCTCCACCTCTGGCATTCACGAGAAAGGAGCTAGTCCCATTGATAGGGTGGATAGCTACATTGCTCCTTCAATTTCCTCAGCCCGGAGGAAAATATGAATATTCTGGAGGTGATCAAGCTGAGAGTTGCCTGGGACCAGGAAATGGCAGAGGAACAGACAGGGCCTCGGCAGAAGGGCAGATTACAGGGGCGTTACTCCTCCCATCTGGAAGCCCCATGGGTGTCACCAGTGTCACCAGTTGTTGGGACAGGGGGTTGTGCCCTGTTCTCAGAAGGGAAGTCAGGGCATTGTAAATGTGGGCTTTCCTCTGGTGAGGGTGTGTCCCTCCACCCCTAAATGGGGGACAATTCAGTCCCAATTAAAGATGACCAGTCAGTCCCCTGGTGGTGGGCATTTAAGTTAGATGGTCTCACCCCACCTCTCCACAACTGTAAACAGTCCAAAGTGCCAGCAAAGGCAAAAGCTGTTTCCATGCACTTTTAGATCTGGCCAACGTATTCAGGGCCATCAGCTGTGTTACAGGTGACACAGCAAAAACAAAGGCAGTAAAAAAAATCTCAATATTTGCCAAAAACATTCGCCAGTTCGCGAGGTGTCCAGTAGGAGATGAAATCCAGGGCACCCACTTGGACAGCTTCATTTCACAGATCTATTTCACCCGGCCTGCTTGGTTAACAACGAGTTAACGTGTTTATGTGGAAGTGCATCGTTTGTGATGTTTTAGTTATTCGGTTTCTGTCGGGAAAGCGTTAGTTGTGGGTTGTGTGCTGACTGAGAATAATGCCTGTGAGCTGTTGTACTGCAAAATAAAAGAAACGTTAAATAACCCCCCCCAAAAAAAAAATCCGCCATGGTCCCCTACATGATCACAGTCTCAGTACATGCAGAAAAGGATAGCAAAAGAAATTAGAAGCACATCACACAAATAGTAGGTGGAGCAGGAGAGTGAGTTGGTTGAGTGGGTGGAAGTGAATGCACTTAAGTCACTTTCTTATCTGTTATTTCTGCACTCTAATAAACTTCATTACAGTACACTAGTGCTGCATTTATAACAGAGACATAAAACAAGATGTAACCAGTATAGAGAAATAACTCTACTAAATGGAAAAAAACTCTAATACAGGGTTAGCTATATCATAGCAATGATCCCCCACATCTTACCATAGCTTTTCAGTGTTTTTATTAGACAGGCAGCTGTGGTAAAGACTCCCTCCATGACGAAATGGAAATTTGCATTCTTTACCATCTTCAGTGAGCACTAGAAGAAATGAATGATTTTCATTTTAGAACAGTCTTGCACAGATATAAAGGCTCTGTAAGCTTGTTTGAGAACATGCATAAACAGGTTTCTCTGATAGTCTTGATTAAAAGCTTGTACTCAAGATCTAAAATAAAATCTAAAGGGTTACACTGAAGTAAACTAAAGCATATGAATAGAAACAATCATAACATATATTTTAAAGTGCAAAGGTTTGCATGTATCATGTTCATGAATGGAAGCAAAATGCTTTAACAATGACTGTAATACATCATTTTGTGGATCAACTGAATATTTTTAATCAGATGTGGTGGCATTGCGGCTAAGGATCTGCGCCTGTGGCTGGAAGGTTTTCGGTTCAAATCCCACGGCTGGCAGAGGAATCCTACTCTGTTGGGCCCCTGAGCAAGGCCCTTAACCCCAGCCGCTCAAGTGGCACTGTTTAGCGCTGTGACCCCAAGCTTCTCTCTCCCCTTCTGTGTGTGTCATGGAGAGTCATGGAGAAGTTGGAGTATGCAAAAAGACAAATTCCTAATGCAAGAAATTGTATATGGCTAATAAAGTGATCTTGTCTTATATTTAGATGAATTTTGATTAGATTAATTCAAAATGCTACAAACTATTAAGCTAGTCATATTTATGTTGTTAATTATTGTGTTATTTATTTGCAGTTCTGCTGCCTTTGGTCTATTCTGGGTTATGCGTGTTATATTGGTGAATATGATACTTGTGTCTGTTTATGCAGTCCGTTTAATGACACAAATTAAACCAATATAAATAATGATTAACATATCAGCAATTACTGGTGAAGTATAGAACATACATGGTAATTAGGGACAAATACGGTCATTCATTATGGGGTTTCAACTTATAATTGAGGCCTGCTGTTTTTGGGGAAAAATGAACACACCTACAGTACCAAAGATCTCTTCTGCTGACTGCACACTGCACTGCTTGTTAGGTGTTCTGAACGTTAACTAAAGTATTTTTTTCAATTTTCCTAATTCAAAAGGACTACAACATACAAACAAAAAATAACTTATAAAGAGCAGCTTTCTTAAATTAAGAAAATTAAAAGGATTTTAATATTTCATAAACAGAGGCAGCCAGCTAAACTACTCTTTTAATGAATCTGTTCATTTATATATCTAGTAATTGGGTTATCAATTTCCTAATTAGTGAAAATAAAGTAGTTTAATGATTTTTGCTTATTACTTTGTCTGAAATCTAGGTCTCTTTCTAAAATACATTGGTTTAATCTCTGCAATAAACAGAGACAACCATTGAAGTACATTTTTCAAAAGAATCCTGGTTCTAGTCATGAAAACAGAGCAAATATAATTGCTTTTTTAATTACAGTATTTTTTTTTCAGTAAAGTAAGTTTTCTTTCCAAAGTTTGAAACTTCAGAATACAGTATACTGTACATCTACTTGATAACTGTAAAATTAGCTCATTTTGGAATGAAAATCACATTTATCTGAGCAGTTATTAATTTCCACAGGTTTACTGTGCAATAACAGTATAACATCACAAAATACAAGAGAATGTGGAAATTACTAATTTTATGAAGTGATAAAGAACACTAAATACACTGTATACTGTAAGTGTACAGCTTCAAACAGTTGGTTTTTCAAAGCAAGGTTAACTGTTTCTATGCTGACAGTAATATCGGTATGGTTATAAAAGCCAAATGAAAATGTGAGTTAACAAACATTATGTTATCATTTCTCAAGAACTGATAGCTTCAGACAAATAATCAGTACAGTGCCTGTATAAGCAGCAATGATGTATTTTCTAAATATTACACAATTAAAGAGGAGGTATATGTACCTCACAGGTCACACACACAGTTTCCAGGTCAGTATATTGTTTTAAATTAAAAACTTAATGCAAAACAGAGCACTTAGGCCTGCTACTTTTAACTTGTTCCTATTAAATTATTTTGTTTGAGGGAGTCAGTTTTCATAAACTGCTCACCTCTCAATGACTTTTAAACCACGTTTACAAGGCAGAATTTGTTGTGCAATTGTATTTAAGCAAGAACTCTTTTGCAATAGTTTCTGAAAGAGAAATGAGATCATACTGTACCGAAAAATACTGGCCAACAAACAATGCTTTGGATACTGATTGCATAACAATAATGAAAATTACACCGCAAGACTCCCAAATCATAAACACTGTCATATTGCCATTATTAAAAGTTTCAAAAGCAATACTTGATAAATAAGACTGCCTGTCTTTCAAGTTTCTTGTTATTAATGAATTTAAGTACTAAAAAACACCTTACAGTTCTACTTAAAGAATACTTAATCATTTTTTATGTGTATTTTGCATATAACGTACAGTAGTGTGACTGAAGTCTCAACAGTCTAACGTGATATAAAGACTATTATGACAATATGCTGTAAGTCATTTATTACACTTTTTAAAACTTTCCTACTGGTGATTATGCAGGTAAATGTATGCATAATCAACTCCTTACCTCTTTGATACCTCTGCCTTTGGCTGTGCACATTCCTAGAAATCACGATGTCATGTCCAGGAGGGACAGTGCGCTGAAAGACACTGACAGATCAGTAATACCGATACCTCCGAACTGCAGCTACAGAAAAGAATCTGTAATAGCCATTTTTTCCTTAATCAAGATTGTATCTCTCATTTAACATATATTCAGGGAACATTGTGACATGCTCACAAATAAAGGTGTTCGTCGCTGGAAATTCTTCGTATGCAATTCTACTAGCAATCTTTCATCAATATTCTTCAGTCTCGTAAACCTGTTTACTCTCGGATGATAACCAGGGTCAACTCTTAGTTGACAGAGGTGCCCCGCTAGCATTTTACTTTTCAGTTTAACTGTAAAACGTAAATTCGGAAAAAATGTACTAGGCACTTTACGTTTGCTGCATGATAAAAACAACAGCTGCCTGTGGTTTAAATCTGTGACGATGAACAAGAACTTACCGTCCTAATGCTGAACACACTGGGAGGAAGGATGAGAAGTAGTAGAAAGAGCATATTCTTGTATTGTTGTCGTTTTTTCTTATTCCACTAAATTTAATGTGTAACGTATGTTTGCGTGAAGCGCAGGTTATCTCTGTTGTAGCAAAAATTGGATCTAACTTTAAATATTTCCAGAAGTGGTTGGAATTGTTTTTGGCTTGCCGAACGAAAAGCTGATAAAAAAAATAAAACAGAATTCAGCACATGGCCTGCAGTTCCAAAGGATCAAGTGGTGGAGAAAGAAATCTTAATGGCTGAAGAAATGACTTGGTCGGGACTAGTTAATGATAACCTACAAACAGCAGTATGGTGAGGCACCAAAAGGAGATTATTTTCTACTGTTTAGGCGTCTGCCATTTAGTATCAGTATTTTGAGTTAAAACACTGTTTAACAGACAGTCAAACATTATAAGTTTAATAGAAATTTAACTTTTTTGCTCAGTTTTATTACGCAATGATTGCTATTAAGTCTATCTGCATATCTAGTCAAGTGAAAAAAGACAAAATGTTGCACAGTGAGAAACCCTTTGGAATCCAAGATCTTTATGTTTGTTCTTCTCAAGTATGCAAAACACTGCAAGGAAAAACACATACCTTTTATACAGTAAAACTCTCTCGTCTCTAATCTGTGCTGATTCTCACATCATTCAGAAATAACTTCAAACTTCGTTTTAATTATTTATTTTTATGGTCTGAAAAAGAGGACTACTCTTTACTAATAAACTTTGAACACTTTGGGATTTTTCAATCAAATATAAATGATGAAGAAGGAGAAACACACCTAATTACTTTCAGGTATTCTATAACAATAAGAATCCAGGTGGATGCTGCACATTGGTGGTGGTGGAGGGGAGTCCCCATTACCTGTAAAGCGCTTTGAGTGGAGTGTCCAGAAAAGCGCTATATAAGTGTAAGCAATAATATTATTATAATAGTGTATCTTTTTCTAATAAGAGTGTATGATGTACTTTTTTGCAAGAACACATCAGTTTTCATTTTATAGTAATACTTAATACTTTCTTATAGTAATACTAATATCTAAAAAATGTTGTGAAGAGCAAAATCTAACATATGCCCCAAAATTCAGTTTTGAGTTCTTACCACCATGTAGTTTTTTCACTGATCCAACCAGTGGATCAAGGTGTGATGGCTGTCTCGAAATATATGCAAAAACATTAAATTAATATAATTATAATATTGAAAACATGGAGCTAACCTTTCATTAGAAGCTACCTATGAAAAAGGCGCAGGTGTTGATTTGATTTTCCTGCTCTAAACAATGTTGGGGAAGCAACAGAAAACAGAAGTGTTTATTTAAATTATGTGATGTTTTGTTAAAATTGTACATAGCTTAAAGGCCCCAACTAAAATATTGTGTACAATTGGTCTCCATGTTCCTGTACTGAGATGCTAAGAACTGGCTTTGTTTTGTCTTGAACAGGGAAGACTACACGAGGAATTTATTCAACTATTCAAAATCCCAAAACAAATTTCCCCCTGGCCCTTACCAATCATGGCCTCCTAATAATCCCCATTTATGAATTGGCTTCATTACTCTGCTCTCCTCCCCACTAATAGCTGATGTTTGGTGAGTGTTCTGGCGCAATATGGCTGCCGTCTCATCATCCAGGTGGATGCTGCACATTGGTGGTGGTGGAGGGGAGTCCCCATTACCTGTAAAGCATTTTGACTGGAGTGTCCAGAAAAGCACTATATAAGTGTAAGGAATTATTATTATATTATATCCACTGATCACTTAGATACAACAAACTAGATGGGACCCAACAAACTAGATGGGCTGAATGCGTTCCTCTTGCTTGTAACCTGTTGTTTTTTGCACTTTCAGTCTCAGCTGAGAGGAGAACCACAGACAATTTTAAAGCCTGTTCTAAATCAAAACAAAATGAAAAATTGATTAAAAAAACACTTTGTTTTCTTACATTTAATTTGTTTAATATAGAACATTAAATGTATCATTTGACTTCTTATTCAGTGTTATCCTAGCATCTGTTTTTATTAGTGGTAATATATGCAGTACAGTATCATACACAAAAATGCAGAGGAACTCCATGATACAGAGAAAGCCTAAAGCCAAAAACAGCACAGACAGTAACAACTGGTAATACTGTATGGCATTTTGATATTAAATAAATACAGAACATTTAAGATTTGGACTGCAAATGTATTTTATACACTGTAAAAGTTTCTGAATTGATGCGAAAAGTGTACATTTTCTATTGCTCCCATAAAATAAAAAAGCTTGATCTACATTTCATGTTTTGTGTGTTTAGAGTGGTAATGTAAACGATCGCAATGAAATAATGGTGTATCCTCCTAAATGCATTGGAAGCTGTGAAGGGAGTAAAATGGTTTTCTAGAGATGTTGCATGGGATATTTTCTATTTTCTATCTAATTAGAACAACTCAGGTTTACTACTATAACTCTACTAAGCACTAGAGAGGTTCACTAATGTCACTGCAAGCTCTAAGTTGCCAGCAGGCCCCAGGAGTCACAAGGGTGACTGGCCAGAACACCCACAACCTCTACCACTTAGCTGGTTGTACTCGACAGCTTGGGAGTCCTGACCACAGCTATCTGAACACATAGCACAGAATGGAAATGGCAGTGTTTGGCCTCCAGGGCTGAACCTACACTCCAAAACTTTACTCGCTAACTCATTCAGGAGTGACTAAGACTTTGGGTTTTTTTTTTATACAATGGTATATGACGAGATTTTCACAAGATATCTGGTGGATTGATAACATCCAAACCAGGACCAAGGGACAGTCATAATTATCCATACACTAATTTGTGCATTCATCTTTTTTTCAGAATACTATTGTTGTATTTTATTTTTTATAAGGGCCATGTCATTGACCTTTTACCCATTTTATTTTATGTATTGAAGGTATTCATAAAGTATGTACAGATTTGGATAAAGCCAGTGCAGTCTCCCTGAGGGTAAGTCGTTCCAGATTTCCCAGGATCAACCCTCTTTTTAGGTGTTCAAGAATAATAAACAAGTTCAGTATAAGCCAATTTCCCATTCTGTGTTTTAAATCTCTTGACAGATGTGATAAATGTCTGAAAATTAAAGAAAGACTACAGTATTATATATAAGCATTAGCATCTGTTTTCCCATAAAACACTATTCCTCTGATTTGTTTTGTGCTTTTTAGAATGTGCGCAAGTTGTTTAATGAGTTGGCACCCGCAGAACAGCTAGCACATGTTTGGTGCAGAATCAGTGAAAGAAATGATTACCACCATTAATGCTCAGCTCAGCTCCTATTTTCAGTGCATGTCTTTGCCATTCTTTTGCTCACAGGGGTTCTCTAAAACAAACCTCTAAAACCATACCCCAGATATTTCAACATTGCACAATGATATATTTTTAATGATTTCGTAAAGCAATTTTTAGTAACATAACTGAAAACAATAATGAAATTGTTCAGCACAGTATATATGTTCTAATTGATACCTATGCATACTTTATATTTTGCAGCATATGTCAAATGAAATATACAGTTATTGTAATGATTTTTAACAATGCACAGAAATCTTTGAAACTTAAAAGCTTATTTGCTTAGTACTGATAGGTGTACAGGTAAGTGCTACATCTTGAGTTAATGTTGCCTGTTCATCAACAAACACTTGCTAATTCTGTGAAATTGAACAGAGGGTCCTGATATCTCTCTACAAGCAGACAGTGATGTACACCGTATTCTACATCCACATACTTTGAAAATGTTCCTCAGACAGCAATATTTAACAACACTAAACCGGGGACTAATAGCACTTTACTGTGTACAATATGATTTCCATTTTTCAAGAAAAAAATTAATTTAGTTTTACAATATTAGTGCATTTATTACATTTCATCAGCAAGCTCTTAGAAAAGCAATAGTTACAGTAGTTTCTACACTATTCTTTTGAACATGTTGCTCAAAAGGTACAGACAGCACATTTTAAGGGAATAGCAGATACAATATACGCGGCTTTTATATAACACTTGTGAAGACCACTAGACAACAGCTTTGATTCAAAATAAAACTGATACCGCTGTCACCTGCAGTTGGCATTTGGAAAATTTGTAACGGAAAGCCTAAGAGTCTGTTGATTGCTGTGCAGTTCACAATAACAGGTTTTACATCACATATGCACTGAGGCATGGCTCAAAGTATTCCATTCTAATGTCCTCCAACACTGTTTAATCCTAAAATATGCTTAGGGTAATGCATTGAGATATAGAAAGTATATTTTCTAAACAGTAACTTGCTGGCTTGCTGATAAATTTGTAATCTGCAACTCCATCAGTGTGACTTATGGTCCTATGACAGTTAATGCAAAAATATGGAATGCGATGTAATGGAATATATAATTAGCTAGATATGTCTAAAATATTGCAATATATATAGACTGAACAAGGTATTGTTTGGGACTACTGTCAGCTGATATATCTTAATGCTTATCCTTGTTCTGTTTAGCACAAAGCTCAAAGAGAGTTCAATCTTTGTAATACTGTTTGACAACGTATTGCTGTTGTTGGGCTTGAAATATCACTCATTAAAAATACAGGTTTAAACATAAGCCCTGTGCTGAAAAACTAGTTGTGCTGCACTGCATTCTAAAGACCCGGCCTAAAGACAGCCTCGTAAACATCTCTTCTTGTGTATAAAGCACTCAGCTAAAATATGGGTACACCTGCTTTCTACTACTTATACTGTATTTTAAGATTAATTGAAAATTAAAAAAATCTCTTATCTAAAGTTTTAAATATTACATTAATGTTTTATTATGGTTAATGCCAAATGGATTAATGCATCTTTGAAAGATGCATATCACCGATTAATTTCACAAATACATTTTCCCTACTTGCCCCATACATTCATTCATATATTTTAACATTGACTAAAATACTACACCTTGGCCTTTACTAATGCAAGTGATAACAAAAAACTCAAATAAAACAAAGAAGTTTCCTAAATATAGTCAACGTTACATAAAAATTGTATGACATCCAGTATAATCAGAATTATTTAATACTAATCATCAAGCTATTTACACGTATTAATTATTTCTGATGTTCATGCCTTAGATACTGGGAAGCCCCAGTATCTACTGCAGTAGATGACCACCAGACGTAAACTAATCAGCCATAAACAAGCATTTCTTTCCCAAGTACTGTATTTAGACAAAGGTGGCCTTGTACTGGTTTTCAGCAGCTTTGTTCTTATCGGTCTTCACAGCTATCAAAGAAGGAAGGTCAGACGTTTTGTACACACCAGTCCTCATTCTGCCCTGACAGGACCTCAGTTCAGAAACATATCCCTCGAAGCTGAGGTTCAGCTCCGTGTCCTCGCCAGTTGTTGGCGAGGCGTCCTCGAGCCTCACGCCATCAACGTCAATAATTCTGTTCACTGGCAGAGGAGACGCCACAGGTCCTTGGTCTGCCGATGGACCCACAGCAGGCAATCCCTTGTGGCAGTTCCCTGGAGTCTGCAAACTCTCCCTTTCTCCCTTCACTCTACCTGAAAAAGAAAAAGATTCAGACCCCGTTAATTACCTACACAAAACATGCTGGAGTGCTGTGGCAGCTGCATCACCCACACAGTAAGAGAAAGGCGATCCTGAGAACCGTTTAAAGAATGGCAAGAAGAAAAGATGAGATGGAAGATTAATTCACTGGTTTAATCAAGAAGACAAGATGGTTTATCAGCAGTAATTACAACTCTATGGGCAAGACGACGAGCCTGAAATAGAACCTGATAACCTGGAATCTCAGCTGGAGCCCACTTGGCTGCTCCTGATTTTCTTGCTATAGAAAAATCTTTTTATAGTGAAAGGTAAATTTTTATGGGTTTTTTTTCAAAGCATCACATGTACTGCACACACTTAAAACTGTTTGGATGGATGAACTAAAGAGTGGTCTGAGATCACAAAGGCTGCAATATAGAAATCCTGAGTGCCACGAGTCCCAAGAACGAGGAAAATAGCATCAGCAAATTATGATAAAGAAGGTTCACAGTTCTTCCATTTTGAAGAGTAGTGGAAAAATCTGTAACATAAATGGTTGAAAAAAATCAATCACAAAGGCAGCCTGTTCAGGGTTCTGACTGTTCCAAAATCTCAGAAACCCTCACATGACATTTAGATGGGTAATTGGATCGTTTATCATGTAATCGGCTGAAAATAAAATACAGCAGTTCAAAGGCTTTACACCTATGAGAAACCTTATATTGCTGAATGGCTGTATGAGATGTTATGAGTCAGATATTTTACCAATTCCCTGCTATGTTGGAGGGGCTAATTACAAAATGAAGTGAAGGTTAAGCAAATTCTTCATATATATTGATACTTCTTTTATCCTGTTCACAGGAAAATGAGTTGAACACACTTCACGTTTAATACACTACTATTACTGCATTTGTACCTCCTACCACTAGTGGAGGTGGCATTAAATTAAGTCTCAATTCAACTTGAATTAAAGTATTACTGACCTAAAATATCCTTAAATCCATTCATACATTTAAATAAGTATCTAGG
Source organism: Atractosteus spatula (assembly GCF_055471065.1). Taxonomy (NCBI): domain Eukaryota; kingdom Metazoa; phylum Chordata; class Actinopteri; order Semionotiformes; family Lepisosteidae; genus Atractosteus; species Atractosteus spatula. The sequence goes on from NC_142706.1 coordinate 39,408,878, forward strand.
TTGTTCTTTTGCTTCCTCTTAAACATTTTATTATCAATGCTTTTTTTTTTCAAGTTAAATAGCACAATGAAAACGAAATAATAATGAAAAGTACTAATTGTAACATAAAGCAGAATGGGCTGTTGAGGCTGCGAAATGGCTGTTGCCATGTGAAATTTACACAGCGTTACACAAGATTTTGCAAATATATTTAGGTGTGGATTTTGCTTATTATTTGCTATCCACTTCATAGCTCTTGGATTGAGATGGATTCAGACAGATGGCTGTGAATCAGGACTGAGTAGATTTGACATGCAATTACTGTACAACAGCATTTACAAAATGACATCATGGGAAAAAAAGGACCTAATGAAGTAAATCTCTGTAGAACCGTCTTTTAAATCAAGTCACGAGCATATAATGCCATCTGGTGGCTTTCTCTTACAAAATGATTGCCTAACCCCAATTGTGTACAACACAGTCTTATTTCATTAACCTACACATACTCTAGAAATTTTAGATTTAAATAGTTTACATGACAAGAGATTTAGTTAGATGTAATTTTGTGGAAAATCAACCAATTGTCAACAAGAAAATCAATTTATTAAATGTAACTTGATATTACTATTACCACATGCTTTTGACCAGCAGCAAAGCTGCTTGAAACAAATGGTATTAACTTCAAAAGTATTCAGCCAAGAGGAGAATCTTCTTTACACAAAAGGTATGTAAAGGTATGTAAGAAGCTCTAAAGCTGTGCCTGATGGGGTCCTTGCATTGAAAGGAATACAGATTTTTTCACAGTACAATCTTACATTTTAAAACCACTTTTCACTATGTAGCATTACCTTGGTGTAGCCAAAATTGAAGCTGAGGGAAGCAGTTTGCAAGACTAAAATAAAAGTCTTGCTTTTCAACATAAAAAGCTCTCCCGAATAACACAAAATGTTCTTTTCAACTCCCCCATTTATTATTTCATTACTGTTCAACTAAGTGTGACATCGTCACTTCCACAGACCTTGAATGTTACACTGTTAAGTTCTGCTCCTGTTTAGGCAGCACATTTATACTGTATAGAAAACATTTTTCAAATGTATCATACAACAGGAGTTCAGTTTCATCTTGACTCTTTGAGAAAACATGATAACTAGCAGGTCTAGCCTTGTATAATTCTTACTAGTTGTTATATTACTCATGGTTTGAAACCCTCTTAATTTACAATGACACAACTGTTGTACTATGACAGACAAACATACCATGGAAAGAGTCTTTGATCCTGTGATGACCAACAGTGAAATCATTAGCTCAAAGCCCTATAACTGGCAGACAAGATTATTTCAGTGTCTACCCAAGTTTAATCCTCTACCATAACAACAAGGCCTAGTGCTTCACTTCATAACTGATTGCTATTTATACCCAGTGTCTCCCCTTGTCTGTCACTAAACGTGTGCAAGATATGTATATGTGTTATTTGTCATGGAGTACACAACAATATGTTTGGACCCAGTGCAAGCACAGAGGATGTAGCAGAAAGAAACACACCCAGAAAAGGGGATCTGCAGTTTTTTAACTATAAAATTCCAAGATCTGAATTTTGTAAGCTTTTAATTCATGAAGACTCAACCAACTAAAAATGGAAGTGTAAGACCTTTGTTCTAAACAACTAATGGCAGATGGGATGCCCACTTCTGTGAAAACTGGTAGACTAAACACATCCATAAATAATAATCCTCACAGGACATTGTCACATATGGTCTGATATTTCTTTCCCAGATAGCCAATTTCAGACATTCAGTCACTTACTCCCTTTCATTGTATCTGTCAGAAGACTTCTCACAAAAAAGAATCTTGGAACAGAAAACCTAAATAAAACTGCTGATTTGTTTTACAATGTTCCCTAAGTCTAGGTATGTCTTCCAACTTGTTTTATAATGACATTTACAATGTGACTTACAGTACATTAACAGTTTGTATGACTGTTACATTTGCCTGGAATATTCAAAAGCCTTGATGACCTTGTTCTTGTATGTTTTGGTCATGTTTCAGGCTGCATTGAAGCTCCAGACATTTCACTTAACCTTTAACTGGTTCGACAGGACACATATGTACAGTATCTACATACTGTAAATCTAAATCTTAATAATGTATGGTAAGTTTATCTAGACATGCTAAATTGAAAACATTTCAAATTCAAAAACATTAGTTTTACTGAAACACTGCAAACAGAACAGAATCTGCCAGGGCAAGATGGCAGTAAAGAGTACAGCACATGAGGTAAATAGCACAGTGGAGTACAGTGTAATGCAGTGCAGTGTACAGAAGAGAATGATTTGCCTGGTCACATTTTTCAGCTTTGATAGGATTTTAAGAAATAGCTAAATAAGGTTTAAGAAACAAACCACTTTTAGGTTGTTAGGAAGCACTGGGAAGCAGTATGAACTGTTCTCTATAGAACTGTCATGTTTGTTTTTTTAATATTAAGATTTGTTTTTACCACAAAGCCCTCCTTAACACTACATGAAGTTAAATATAAGATTCTACATTTCTGTTATACATTTTGAAAATAAAATGCCAGGCATTATCTGAAAGGGAAATTAACCCTACCCTTTGATTAGTTCTATTTTTTACATGATGTGTTAGCGAATACAATATTTCTTCCATGGTGCACCTCAGGAAGCAGCAAAAAATGTATACCCAGATATCCCAGACATCCTGAAAGTGTTGAATGTTGAGCTTTAGACCCATAGATCTGCCACAAAATTTTTTAATGTTCCCATCATAATTTTTCACCATCTTCCCTGGCAGAATAAATGCAAACGCAGATCATGATGGAAAAAGTTGCTGCTGCCCTCTAGTGATCCTGATGTTCTGCGTGTGCTGTTAGAAACATTAAAGACCGGGGCTCTCTCACCTCGTGCATTTCATGGACAGAATCATACAGAAGAACTAATCGGCTATTTTTATTTATCATATCACACTTTTAGAAGCTAATAATAATTTAGTTTATAACAGCAAGTGTTCCTGACACAATCATTTGACAACCAAACATTGATACAATCAAAGAACAAATTACTGATACCATGGACTAAAGAAAATCAGCAAAAATCATCTCTATGTATCCCTACCAAAATCCATATTGTGCACTGCTATGCAAAAGTCTAAAACTTCTTAGATACCATCAGCAGTTTCAATATGTTACAAGCTCCAGTTTATTCAGTCTCCACTACTGCTTTAAACTTTCATAACAATATTTGACTTGTACAGTTTTAGTTTGAGAAGAAATCAAGCTTTTGGTTGAGCAACCTACAACTCGCATTGATCGGAAACAACAAGAAAGAATTTGAAATATAGTTGTCGCTAATTCATCATACAGTATTTACCAGTCAAATCTCAATGATTCAAAAGGTGTTCCTCTTCATAAAAACCATGTTTTTATCTACTGTGTATACTGTACATTAATAATCCTAGAAGGCGATGTACTATCGTATTAGCTCTAACAGGATTAAGTTATCTTAAAACAAAATGGCTAGAATTGCCTTTTTGCATAATGAAAGCAAACTGAATGAAGAGTAAAACAATACAAAAGCCTTTTATATAGCACTGTATATATCCTTGAAATTATTCTGATTTTTAAAGATGTTGTTCTTGTGCTGCAAATCTTTTATACTTTTACTATATATAAACCACGGACAATAAATGTCCTTGTTTTGTATTTCTGCATGGTGTAGCACAAGGTGTGAACAATAATAGGAACCTTTGTAATCTGATTTTCAAAAAATGTTTACCAGCATTTTAACTGATATTTTTTACAATTACTGCTCCCCTTACCTGCAGATGGCAAAGTAATAAAGAAGCTTGAGAAGCAATTTGCAAGCTTAATAGATAAAGCTCTGTCGGTTAAATAAAGGCTATTCCCTCTATGACCTGTTTCCCTTCATCTTTTTAAGAGAAACTAGAAGATAATAGAAAGATTTGTGATTACAGTAGATAAATAGTTGTTTGTACTGATTACTAATGTAAATAGAAAGGTTTTGGCTCCAGGCTTTTGAGTACAGTGGGTCAAAAACTCAAGGCTATCGATTTTCACAAGAGGATTGTAGGCTTTGTGTAACATTACTTAAATATCATCCAAAACTGCCCTCAACATAAAAGTTAAAATTGTGAATATACGCACAGAGCAAATGTATGCACAGCCAGCTCCATAAGTAAAGAAAACACTTAGTAACTGTAGCAGTAACTGTAATGCATAAATATCTTCATATTTCAGAGGCTGTTAGAGGTGAAAGAAGACCTGTTAATACTAGGTATGTAGCTCCTGTGTGACCAGGTTGAATAGCTTTCAAATGCCAGCCTGCTTCAGAGATTTACAGAACTGTGCGAGTCTGTCTTACAGGGAGGCCACATCAATGGTGTGTGGAAACACTAGTCACAACTGTCCATCACACCTTATTTTCTTTATAGGCCAAAGTTGTCACGGCCGGAGACGAATCAGATTTTTTTTTCCTTACAGACTTTGGAATTGTTTCGATATATTCATTCCTATCCTAATGTAATTAATAAAATTACAGTGAGAATAAAACAGATATTCATAAATGATACTATCACGGCAACTTTGTAGTGCACCCTTATTTGTATCTTGACTGCAGAATGTTTTAGGAAATTACACAAATCGATTTAAAAAGAGTAAGAAAACCAGTACTGTTTTTTAAGTACATGCAGAAAAAAAAGTTACTAGAAACGAAGACAAATTCCAAATGCAAGAAATTTTATATGGCTAATAAAGTGATCTTATCTTAATTCCCCGTTTGACACCCTGACATTAGATGATTATATATCCGCCTAGATCATTAATTCCCCATTTGGTGGAACATCTTCACTGTGAGTATTCAGTATTACTGCTAGATATTTCTGTGCTTTACTAATGTTCTACTAAGGTTATCTGCTACCAACAAAGGTTGTTAACAGATCTGCATAGCTAACAGGAATTATCACAAATTCAGCAATAACCAGCAATTCAGCGGTTCCCGACAGTTCTTCTGGACTGTCTTCTCTTGCCATCCATGAAGTCCTTGTAGTTACAGACTTTGCCTATCTCCTGATAAAGACTTTTATTGTGTAGGCACAATTTCCCAAACAATTGTGTATTGATAAAACTTTATTTAGCTACAACTGGAAATGTTTGTCATATAAAACTTTCAATCAATCAATTGTATTGGTATAAAACTAGGCTTGGCAGTATTTCCCCATCTGCTATTTTTACTTTCAGTATATCCACAGACTCAATCAAATAAGTTGTCATTTCCACTATATTGGGTATGCAGACTTTACAAATTGGATTGTTCTGCAAGACAGGAAAAACACAGTTGCACACGTGAATGCGTGGATTTGCAGCATTCTGTGAAAGTGTCTCTTTTTTGTTTGTGGTCACTGTGCTGAAAGCACACAACAAATAATCTGTAGTCAAATGTCAACGAGAAACAATGATGCACGAATCATGTGATAAATTATGTTTGGAAACAGCGTCTTTGTAATTCAAAGACTTCAAGGTAAGGCATTCAGAAAAACTTACATGCTTGTGAAATATTTGGGGATCTTAACTCAATGTACAGTATCTTAAGTGAAAGCTTTAAAAGATGTGATACCTGAACTCAATGCTAGAAAACCTATGAAATACTAGTTATGTAACCATACACTATTTTTCCCATCTCTCATTTTGGGTTATAATTATCAACTTTGCTTATAAAAAAACTTCAACGTATTTTTCACATTTTAATGAATGAAAATCATTCAGAGAACTGCAGGAAGGCTTAACTTGAGCATTAAGAATTAACAAATAAAAATATCTGTTCCTTAATATACTCTGAACTTTCATAACCAAAACGAAAAATATTAAGGATTATCACTAAAAGCTGAAATATGTTTGTGCCACAAAAACCTTGTGTAACTCCTGCTATTAATGCACATTAGAATAGCATAAGATATCACAGAGGCAGATGCCCAGACCATTTTTTGGAAGAAATTCCAACATGACTGAGATGATATCCAGGTCAGCATTTGCAGGACAGTGGCCAGTATTTGTTCGGTAGCCAAGTATGCTCCATAGGCACAATGTCTTTTCATTTCAAAAGACCTTGATGAAATAAATTAATTGGGGGCGCACCCAAGGTTTATGGCTGAAAATTTACTGTCAAGAAAAAAAGAAGCATTGTTTTCAGCACATCAGCTGCCATCCACTACAAAATGCTGCTAACCATTCATACTTGATGCATACTTGATTAGTTGGAGTCAGTCATGGTTTCCTGCTTTTTCAACATAAGCCCCAGACTTAATCTAAAGGGGACAGTCTATCTTTGATAACAAAGACCACTATATATCCGAAACCAACAAGCACAACATAAACTTTTCAAATGAACTAAATGTGATTTCATATTTGAAAAATACAATCAATATCACCCACTCCGCATTCACATGAATATGATCAACAGTGAACCTTATGATAAAAAATTAAGAAGACAGCCTAACAGTTCTAATGAAAAATCAGTTTTAAGTCTATACATAACTATCAGTATCATTCATCTATAGATTTTGTTAGAAATCATAGAAGTGATTAAATCTGAAATAGCAATGACAATGTTCCCAATATTTAGTGAAGAAAGAACACTGTAAAAACACAGTACAATACACTACTAATGTCATCTGAGATGCAGAAAAAACTACCAGGTCAGTATAGTATACTGTACATCTCAAGCAAGAATCCCTATGTTAATGTTAAGATCAGGGACAAACTGATAATGAGATTGTCATGATCAAGTCTGATATTACATCTGTCACAGTATTAAGAGTGAAGAGATAGATGAGAAACATGAAATGGCAAGGAAGTAAATTTAAAATCACATTTATAAGACAAACTTGTGATTTCATTTCTAACATTTATTAATTCTAATTAAACACAGATACAGAATTAATCAGCATAAATATCAGACAAGAATGAGCAGGAAAATGGATAGCAATTCAACAATGAAATCATTCTTATAAATCTGTACATATATACATAATTGGCACATTTCAGCTAGCACGACATTTTCATGGTTATGTTAATTGATATTTTCTAGTCAAAATATATTACCAAATAACATAAAATGTCATTTTAGAACCATCAGTTTTTAAGCAAGTACATAAGATCACATCAAGCATATCTGAAGCTAAAGTGAATTTGAAATGTGAGTCCAATTTAAATAAATTGTGGTACAGTGTTGAATTGCAGCTTTTGGAAGACAGGACAGAGGAAAATATATTATTTTCATTTAAAGGACAAATTACAAGAATGTAAAACAAAATGGACAATTTTAAGGAGAACCGAGATCATTTCAACATCACTCATAGTTTTAGAAAGGTATGTGAAATCGAGAGAAATGAAAGCCTTCACATAGTGTGTCCAGCTTTGATCAACTTTCTGTGTGCAATTTGTAAACACATGGAGAAACGTATTCAATTATTTATAGCCCATGCAAAATCTTTCAACCATCACATTCTCCACTGAATATGATGATTTGTATATATACGATGGCTTGCAGAAACACAAGTTAAAGCTGTATGCTGTGAGTTTCCTAAATTGTTCAAGGCTTTTAAATCGCCCTGCTCAGGGTCATAAAAAGGTCTTGGGTGAATACTTTTGACAAAAGTAAACAAAAAATAGCCTCGATATGCAGCCTACTGTCTGAAACAGGTGCTACATCTAAATCTAAGCTACATGTAAGATGAACTAGAGAAAGATGGGTTGTCTTGTAGTCTTTAGCACCACTGGTATTGTATTTACCACACTTAACAAAATAATAGTAATTCAAACTTAAAATGCATGACATGCACATCGATGACTAAATGCTTGAGCTCAATTCAACATCTTGAAATCCATAACAATTGACAAAAATTGACAATTATTTTCAATATAAAGTGCATTTGAGGAACCACAACTATAATAATACAATGAAATATTGCAAATCCAAATGTCAAAATTAAAATGTTTTTTGATATTACCTGATATTTATATCAAGAATCTGAAGCAAGATATAATATTCTTGCTCCAGACTTCTCCTTTTGAAGGTATAGTCTTTCCAACCGTAGAAGGTTGAGATAATTTTCAGTGTCAGTAAATAATACTTTACATTATAGGAAAAGAGACTTAGAATACAAGGCTATCTCAATGGAATACATACTGAGACACTGAGAAAAACTGTGTCAATTAAAGAAAGTATTGTACAGGGAATTTGGAAACTAGTTTCCTGATATTAGAAATTTGTGAAGAGCTTCAGGTATTCTTGAAAACATTTATCATTTATCAGCAAATATCAGTGAATCCCAGTATTCCAGTGTCTGATGTAATCTTGTGAATCAGCAAATTACCATGGGTCTCTTCTTAATACAACAAATGATATTGCTCAGAGAACAGAAGTTTGTAATTGGCACACATGAAGTTACAACAGCAATATTAAAAGACTTTCTCACTCTGCACCAGAAAATCACCAGGGACATGTTGCATGGTTATTTAACATATCTAGTGGGTTATATGTTAAATAAGGTTGTATAGATATGACTGTTATCAGAGTACCCAGAAGGTAGGATTAGAGTTTTAGTAAGAATTCCAATGTTTTTTGTTTCTTCATACGGCTGGTTTAACACACTAAAGGAGGGGTGTTTAATCCAGCATTGCTGCAATCCAGTGGAAATTAAAGATGTTGTTAATGATCGACACTATTGGTTCAGTTATGCCAATAATTTGCAGAAACTGGTCGTTAAAAGCCGAGCTAACATGAATAACTGTAGTGGCATTCCAAGATCACACAAATTCCTAGCAGTAAAGCATTGCAATGTACAGGATTTGTGTGTCATCACTGTGATTTGATTGAGCCTGCATGTTATATAGGAAATATGAACAGACTTTGCCTGTTTACACAAAACAAAGTAAATGACAAGAACTAAAAGTCCCAATGCTGACCTCAAAACTCCCTTTAACACCACACCCTCCTTCCCCTGACACGTCTGGACTTGCAACATTTTACTGTATATTTTTGCTCTGGTTTTTGAGTCACAGCAATCCAAGGCAATGCACTCGTCACAAACATAGATATCACACTCCTGAAATACCTGAGCTGGAATGGATGAGAACATAGGTTTCCTCGCTCTTGTCACACGGAGCTGGTGGGGCGAAGCTGGGGTCGGCCCGGCTGCTTAGACGAGATGGCGGTAATGGAGAGGGTGGCAAAAGAGTACTGTTTGGACTGGTGATATCTCCCTCTCCAACTAAGGTCAAGTCCGCTATGTTCTCATCATCAACTGTCTGTATTGTGTCGGTTTTCCAGTCCGAGGCTCTCGTCTCCCACTGAGAGCCCCCTGTGTCTGGAGCGTGGAGAATGGGAGAAAGTGGGGAGCTGAAAGGGGCGATTTCTTTCTTTTCGGGTTTGTGGCCATTGGGCGGCATCAAAGCTTGTCGGTGTTGCCCCGATGAAGACTTAGCGGGACCTGAATATTCACCGCAGTTGAAAGTGGAATCAACCGATCGGTCATTCTGGGCCGTGCGTGAGGAGCTGTCGGTGGCTTCCGTGCCCCCAGGTTCCCTCGCATTCCCGTGGCCCGTTTTGTGGGACGCTGGGGTGGAGCATGCAGGCTCTGGAGCGAGGCGGAGAAAATCGGGCAGCACTAAGTCTTTCTTATTCAGCAGACCTCGCTGGTCGTTCGCTCTGTTGCTTTGGGCTTTGGATATGAGTTCGAAGAATTCTGCAGGAAAGACACACAAATCTTTTTTTTTTCCAGAAATGAACTCCCCCCCCCCACCCCCGTTTGTTTTTCTCAAGGAGTGCGCATGCAAAAGTGATTATTTTGTTAAACACGAGACAGCCACAGACAGCGGTAGAGAACTACTCTCCAAAAAATATTAGTATGGTTAAAGGAGTTTTTAAGCAGACAGATTTACTACAGAAAGGGAAAGGGTTAGACAGACAGAAGGCAAAGCTTTTTCATCTAAACTCTAATAAATGAACCTGTTGCATACAATAACATTTTAAAGGCAGGTTTACCTTCAGCTTCATCTATATTAATCTTTTTCTGTTTTCTCTTTCCCAGTTTATCAACTGATTCTTCTTTTCTCAACTGCCGTGCCTCCCTGGAAGCCTTTCCAGTTTCCACTCTGGCTTTCACAGAAGAGGATTTTCCTGAGGGTTTTTCATCTCCCTAGATTACAACAATGAGAATGCACCAATTAAGGGGTGGGGGTCCCGACACTGGTTTAGGGAGGTCTGTCAGCACGAGCCCCTGACTTGATCCCACTGTGAGTAGAGGTCTATAAAAAGCATGAGAGACGGTGCAAGAGGACTGAAAAGAGCCACTAAGAAGTACCCCCAAAAGATTCGTCGCCAGATATTTTAGTAACTTCCTCCGATAATCCCAAGGCCCTGTCAAAAACAAAACATCTTTTCCTAAATAAACCCTTGATGGTTAGAGCAGGAAAAGCTGTAATGCGCCAAGAGGCTAAACTACTGCAATCCGTTTTTAAAACTAGTAATCGGAGAGGTAGGGGTTAAATCAGCTGCAGAAAGCTATGCAAGCCCGTTTTAAGATTTTCCACAACGCCAATCATAAATCACCACAAAAGAAAGCACACAGATGCGCAAATCCAGCACAGTATGTATAAAAGCAGCAGAATAATTTTCTTTAGAGAAAGTAAAAGAAGCTACATTCTTGTTTTCAGTTGTAAATGAACAGTGTACCCTCAGATGCATATATTAAAAAAAAATCTTACTGTTGTTGAATGACTTCTGGTAGTTAAAGGTGGGGCATGGGATTGTTTTACAGGAACACTCTTTGATTTGTCTGTTGGAAAAACAAAATGAAACTGATTAAGGTCACTGTCATTATTACCACACATTCCAATAAAAAAACAACTATAACTAGGACAGATTAGATGAAAAGTAATATATACTAATTTCATGAAAGAGGGAAATCTACACAGTGTGACCTAAAAAAAGACTAAAAACCAATAACTGCCATGTCACAGCTTCAAAGCTATAGAATAACCTAGTCAAAGCTTTGAAGTCTCAGGGCTACTGTAAAATATAAACACTACCTAAAACTGGTCTGTGATACTGTGACTAAAAGCTTCTTTGGACACAGTTTGACTGCTGTGCTTTTTAGAATACCATTTCGTCTTTGATATCTGTGGTGCTAAAATGTAAAATGTACAACTGTCATTTTGAGATTCCTCCCACACACAAGCTTATTTAAAATAGCTAGCAGTTCCTTACAGAACACCATATCACACATCTACAGTACGAAGGTTAAAAAATTGAAAGCTCTGTTTTTAAGATATTTAAAAACCTAAAAACGTTTGAGTTCCCTTTTCTCGTAAGGCAAAGAGGGTGACTTAATAGCATCATGAACAAAATAAAAAAACAACTGATGTACAAAATGTCGATATCCTCGTCTTCTCCATGAAATTTCGGTATTCTGATCTGAGGGATCAGCTAGTTCTTATAATGTCAGATTTAATCTTGTAATAAACAGTGACCAAAGGAGCATCAGTAGCATTGCGGAATTCATCATGACGATGGATCAGTAAATGACATTAGAAGAATTAAAAAGTAAGACGTATTGTAGTTGAGGGTTTAAAGTTTCTTTGAGCTTCAGCTTCAGTCAAACAGACAAAAGATTAACAAGCATAGTTTTCAGGTACTGCCATTTACCTTTACCAGTAGCATGATCTGCTACATCCAGGACTACTCTCAGTCCATCAAGACTTGATATAGGAACACCAAGGTCCAGAGGTTCCTTCTCTCCACTCTGCACAAACACAACAAAATGTTAGGGATGACTGAGACTAATTTAAACGTCAGAAAAACAACAAAATATTTGTTCCCCTGAATGATTAATGTACGTGCCCGTAAGTCTAGGTGGTCAAACACACTGATTTAAAATCCATTAATTCGCTTTCTAACTCCTTCATCCAATTCTGGGTTCGCAGGAGATCCGGAGCTTATCCCAGCAATCAACAGGCGCAAGGTAGTACACACCCTGGTAGTACACAAACACACATACTCACACCAGTGCTAGTTTCAACAGAAGCCAATTACCTGCCAGTATGTCTTTGGACTATGGGAGGAAACCAGAGCACATGGAGATAAGCCATGTAAACATGTGGAGAACATACAAACTCCACACAGATAGCACCCCAGGTCTAGAATTGAACCCAGGGTCCCAGTTCTGCAAGGGAGCAGTGCTAACTACTGCGCCACTGTACCACTCTACTAATTTAACACTATTTACATTATTTTTAATTAATGCAAAAAATAATTTTGCAAATAATTTCCCTTTATTAAGGATATGCTTATTTTAGGTATGAAATGTGTACAAAGTAAAATGTGCGTTCTTTATTCTACATGAACACAGATTAAACTGAACAATCCATCTAAATCTTGGTTTAAATCTCAAGCAGATAATGTAGTTAACACAAGTTCAAACTTGATATGTTCCTTGTGTGAATGAAGATTAATTGACACAAAATCTATCTTTCAAAACCCACAAAATCCAACAAAAAAGAACAAGAACCTTTCAGGAAACACTGTGGAATATCAGATATTGAAGACAAAACAGATTTCCAAATTATTTACAAAGTTAAAAACGTGGGAAGCACAGCAGGCAATCCTGGGATCAAGCACAAGCATATTTTAAGTGCAATGTCATTGTTAATAACTACCTTCTTTCAGCTGCTTTTGACAGTCAAGCCAGTATGAGTCACACATAGCTGCACACAATTTTTCATTCTATAAAAATCAGAGTGTTTCAGTAAAACACGGCACTGTCATAAGCAATGGAGAGCAATACTCCCCAAAAGAAGTACAATTCACTTGCTTTTTGGAGGGGGTTTCAGAAAAAAGTGGACAGTTTTGAATAGTTTATAAGACAAATCAAACGACTGCTTACAATTCTGGCCACCAAGTCGCTTAAATGTAAGCCATACTTCGCTACTACAGGACGCAAAACCTCTGTGACTGGTTTTGTTGGTTTGGCTTTCAATCCAACAGATCTGTTGATAGGTACAAGATCCAATCTGAAAAAAAAATCAAATAAAAAACTGTAATCAAAAACAACTTTTCATATGTAATATTTCTGCAAAATTGGTAGCTATACAGTTCATATACCAATTGATAAAAATATGGAAACAATTTCAAAACATACAACCAGACTTCTAGTAACCAAATATGATTCCTGTTACCCATCTCTGTTATCTATATTCTCTTAGCTCCACCTAAAGTACTGTATGATCCACAGAACATCCAACCAAAATCACTGACAACCGGGAAATATTCCAAATTAATATTTATGTGGGAAAAAATGTGGTAGAGAGATAAAAAGCTACAATTATCAGTAACCAAGAATATTTAACACTTTTTTAACAATAAGCTAAGACACATTAAAAGACCTTTAAAAATAATCATTACAATTACCTGAACAAAGTGCGTTTTTCTAGTCTTAAATCTCGTGAACTCAGGGTCATGCAGTCTTGGTCCAGTACAAGAGGCTTGAAGCACATAAAAATTAGGACGAAATTAAAAAAGTTAAAATGATATGTGCTTGCAAAAAAGTTATATTCAAGTTATCAGACAGCAGAATTTGTTAGGGAATGGTTACATGTCTCGCTTAAAAATGCTGATAATTGTATACTGTATTTTTATAACAACACAGAGCAAATTCATACTTGTCATAAAGAATTAACGGAATTCCAGAAAACAAGAGGGTCCCCTGTATTCACACATATTAAGTATTACTTTAAACACATTTCAACAAAAAAACTATTCTTAAATAACATTCTACTCCTTGGAAGTGCACCTCTTGAGGTTTTTTTTAGAAGTCTTCTAAGATTTCCTGTTTGCATTGGGCATAAGAGGACGTATCCACGGCTTTAAGTAGTGGAAACATCATCATGGTTAAGATTAGAGAGAGCTGACAAATGGCAACTGACCTCCAGAATTGGGGATGGCTATAAAACTATAATCAAAATGCTGAATCCATCGCTTTCTACTGTAGTGTCCATTATTAAGTAAGTGAAACAACTGGTTAGAGAGGCAACCACATATCCAAAGGCAACAGTTAGCAATCTCCAATACAAACCAGCACCTTCAGGATACATATTATGGGAACTACCACTCAAAGTCACCTACATGAATGTGGCATTCATATCTGGGTTTCAAGCCTTTTCTGATGGCAAAACCACAAAAAGAGGTAACTCAAACTTGCCAAACATAATTTGAATGACAACAGATCAATGGTCTTATGTGCTGATGAAATGCAAATCAGGCTGTTTGGACATTGTCAGCCTTTTCCATCAATTCATTTTCTAGCCACTTTATCTAGGGTGTACGGGGCAACATCAGCCTTATATTTGGCATAAAATCACTGAAGCTCATGTTGAGAAAAGACTCATGCCTATTGTGAAATGTTTTATACCAGAGCCTCATAGCACATAAGCTGAAATGTCTTGTTAGTGGGGTCTCTGCCAGAGGAGGTTTGACAAAATACTAACTACAGGGTTGTGAATAAACATGGCAGTTTTCCGCACTTTAATTCTAACAAATATGACTTTGCTCGGTGTAATGCTATTACTGTGTAACATTTTTTATGAAAGACACATTGTCCAATCTGTAAATCTTTGTTTAATTTGATGCTTACTGTTCCTGGAACTGTGTGCTAAAAACGCTTTGTATGGTCAACAACCTCCTATCTTACTTACTGTATAAGTGCTCATTTGTCATTAGTGATTTACTTTGTAAACGCACAAAACTATTCTGTGTTGAGTTCATAAACAGCGAATAAATGACCTTGGCTACAGCAGTGCCTTGAAATGTTTAATTAAAAAAAAATGTTGTTTAATAATGTGCAAGAACAAAAATAGTGTTCAGCATTCAATTCTATGCAGTATTTGCAAATAATGTAAACTTTGAACTACAAATGGTTCAGCAGACCCTGAATAATTCAATGGTTTCTACTTGGTTGCTTCACTGTGATATTTAGTAGATTATGTCTGAAAATAATTAAGGTTGTCTAATAATTTATTTTCAATAATTAAGACCTTTGGTCAAAACTATTACAATATTGGAAACGTAAAAATAGCTTAAATGATTACTTGTTCACCTCAAAAGGTTGAATGTGTCCCAATGTATAATCCCCATGGACACATTATTCTTTTCCTTAAAAAAGGGGATGGGTTTCTAAAACATTTGTTAATCACATTATGATCAATTCATAAAAAAAAACAAATACATGAAAAAAAGTCAGGCTGTACCTTTTCACCTCCAACCAAAAAGAGATCCACAGCAGCTAAGTTAATGCAGAGCTTCTCACAGAGCCCCAGAAGCAGCTCCCTGATGGAGATTCCCGGGCGGATAGGGACAGCACAAGACGAGCCATCTGGGAGATTAATATTGCACTGCTTGAGAGACCTCTCCTTCTCAGAGACCGACACAGAGGCATCACTCTGCAGAGAATTTAATTAGAAATAATCAATTTGCAGTTCAAACCAAAAATGTACATTATAGAGGATTTTTATTTTTTATTTGAAAACATTCATAAATTCATACACACATACACCTAAAATACACAATTTCACAATTACACAATTGTTGTGCACAGCTTGCCTAGGGAGACTGTCTTACTACTGTGTTTTTCCAGAAGGTATCTCTACTTAGTTACGAATTTCTGCTTTCCAGAAGAGATTATCTTAAGAAAACTTCATAAACAGAGTGGCCACAAACACTGCAGTAGCTGTCTGTTCCTCTCTTTTTGACAATATGTGGAAAATCCTATTTGAACGTGTCTGCTTTCTTTCCTAATAATACTGTATTAAAAGAATTGCTAAAACTGCTTAATTATTACACGAACTATCAAAATTCAAAAAGATAATGTTAATTTGAAGATGTGTTCATATTCATTCTTATTTTTAACAATGGACATTAAGAGCAAGAAACGATTCTCAGGGTGTGAAAACTAAATTAGTAAATCAATAATTAATTTCATTTAATAAATTGTGTTACATACTTCTAACATGCACCAATTATCTGATAAAAGGCTTGAAAAGAAATGGAAGTGAAAAATAAATAAACCAAAGGTGCATAATACCATTTGAAAGAACACAATGTAAAATTAAATCAGTGTCCTTTTTTGCAGGAATACACTAATTATGGCAAAGCAACTATTCCCACAGAGCACAGGCACACAAGTTCAGCTAGGACATTTCACACATTTCATACACTTTTAAAGCATTTATTCAGTATACAATTTAGACCTGCCTAATAAAAAAAAGGGCTCCTTCTTAAATAATTCTGTCATTTGTCATGTCTGCATATGTTCAGTACCACGTACTTCTGCCGCAGAACACTGCTGTTCTGTAACACCTTGTTGAGGGAGCTAGCCTCAGTCTTGTATACATGAATCCTGAAATTCCCAAGGTCTGGGCAGTACTGTATGGGATTCTATCACATTTTCCAGCCCTGCTAATCAACGTTCAATCTGAGGTGCTTTTCAGGCACACTCTCAGTAGCTCTTTATTTGCTGTTTGCTCAACATCATCAACAAAAACTAAGTTTGGACCGGATATAATTCTTTAACTTCTCTCTATGAAATAACATACAACTGTCTGCAATAGGCATACCACCATCGATTACAGATTCTCCCGCATAAATTTTGTGATCTGCTACAGGCTGAGGGCCCCAGGAAAAACGGACAGGAGAGTCCAGACGGAATCTGGCATAATCAATGATGAGGACTGCCATCCAGTGACAGCCCGATCCCTAGCCTATCACGAATGGTCCTGGTTTTTTCTGATGGTCTCTATGGAGTTTAATAAACTGTGCGACTTGCATGCTGACAAAGTGCTACTACCAGTCACAGTCAGGAACTTACTTGAAACAAATCAGAATTTAATTAGACTTTAATAAAAGTTCAGCACATATACTATGTCAGGACTTTGTCTGACTTAATGACACGAGACTGATGGTAATCCGTTTTGTATTTACTTTTTATATTATATCATCACATACAGAAATCTCCAAACGCATGATATACTCACCTCATTCTTTGCCATGGAACTGGAGGTGCCCAGATCCAGGCTAGCACCGGAGGACAAAGACCCTTGTGATTCCCGTCTCCCATTACTGCCCGAGAAATCTGTCAAATTACAAAGAGTGGCGTGAGTAAATAAAAGGACAGACTGGATGAAAGACTTCCTGCTGCCCTCACGTTCTGCATACAGTATATAGAAAGCTTGATTCAGAACTGAATGGTTGAAAAAATGCTGCAACCCAATTCTTTTGCAGGACAACACTGTCAGACCAAATACAATCAACTGCACACTTATTCCATGGTATCATCAAAAACAGCCCCTGCCTGACAAGCAGTTTTTCCACTTACCACTATTGATTTCACCAATCTCTCTCTTTTTAGGTCCCTTTCCAAAACTCCTGTTCCGGGACCAGGAAAAGAATATTCCTCTTTTTTTATCAGCATGTTCTTCTTTGTAGTCTTCATTTAATGATCTCCCAGACTTAGGTTTCTTCCCTTCCTGTGAAAAGAGAGATTTTTTTTAAATAAAAAAAAACACTGGTGTTATTTATACTGTATATAGGCATTTCTCTACCACAATCTGAAAAATTCTATCCATGCTACTTGATAAAAGCATTGTTCTGAGTAAGCTGACAGAGAACGCATCATTACAACGCAGTAAGACAGATGGACTGTGCAAAAGGATAGCTTGCGCTTTTATTATTTAGCATGGTAGTACATGCATAAAAGATGATTTTAAATGCCTTTGAACTTTTGTCTTTAGCTTTATTGTATGTCTTTGTTATAATGTCATAAAACCTATTAAATAAACTATAAAATACACCACTTTTTGTTTACAAGAGAGACTTTCAATTCCCTATTTTAAATCTCTTTTGAAAATCAATATTTATGCTCTCTCAAAATCTTATTCTATTATCTAGTATAAAGTCTCTTCTGAAAATGTTTATTTTATTTCCTTACATGTCTAGGGGTCTTCAAAAAAAGCACACAAAAATGCTAATAACTAGCAAACATTATTTATAGGCATCTAAACATTATTTATAGCTTCGAGTAAACTATTACTGATGACTGATGGCATCTCTCTACATTTTGACATGAATGCTTAGCATTCCAAAGTTTCAAACAGCCCCCTATTCAGTGCAAGTGCTGAGTGTTCCTGATATCACACCTTTAATACTAATAATACAAATGCCTTTCTATTGCCTCTTTCTATTGCACACTGCATTCCATTTAAAACAAACACTAGATAACTTCAGAAGTCTAATTTAAAGTTTTATAATCACCTACTTAACTGCCTGGCAAAGCAGTTTCACATAAAACTACCATTAACGTTAAATTCCTTTCTTAAGTCTAATGAATCACTGAAGATTCATTCAAATCAAAGCACTGATGTACATAAAAAATATGAAGAGATTATGATCACCTTGCAAAAATGTAATTCTAATTGAAAGGGAGGACTGAATGAACAATTAATGAAAGGGAGTCACTGCAGGGAAGTTAACTAATTTAAAAAGAAAACTTGAGTCAATAAGAATATTTCAAAGGATTTTCAAAATAAATTGTTCTTTCTTGTAAAATAATTAACCAAAGCTCTTTGCAAGGTTTTGTTGAACAGTTGAGTATTAAAGTTAACGTTTCAGTTATGATTGTTGACTCAACTGGATCATTATGGTAAAGTGTTTTGAGATCTTAATTGTGATCAAATCTAATATAGAAAAATAAGGTGCTGTTACATTGCTTTAACAGTAAGGACCCTGTTAATCAGTTAATGCTTTTGTTCTTGAATACGATCTTCTCAATATTTTCTGTTCCCGTGGTACTTTTAAGAAAAGTAATAAATCAGGGGTAAACACTCAAGCATTTACAAGTTTATCAGCACAGACAACAAAACAAAAAACAGGATAAGTTTCCAGTTCAAAGATTTCACTTAGATGAACTGCTTATTATTCTGCTTTTTGATCTCATTTAATTGTTTCACCCTGGTCATTAAATTTTGTTTTATAAACTGAACATCTGGAAACATTTTGGAACTGCTACAGAATTCATGTCCTTCCTTGTTTGCCTTTGCTGTAAGATCAAGTGACATGGGTTCTCAAGTGTATCACAATCATAAAAGGCACTCATATAGCGCTGAGAAAACGAGCATTAGAATCGCTGATTTGTCGTGCAGGGGCCTTGGGTTCAGTTCCGGACCTCAGGTGCTATAAGTGTGAAACTCTCCCTGTGTTCACGTGGGTTTCCTCTGGGTGCTCCGGTTTCCTCCCACAGTCCTAACGCATACTGGTTGGTTAATTGGCTTCTGGGAAAACTGGCCCTGTTGCGAGTGTGTGACTTTGCTTGTCTGCTCAGCAATTGACTGACGTCTCATTCTGGGCGTACCCCACCTTACACCCTTAGCAGTTAGAAAATGGATGGATGGATGAATACTCCATGACAGTCAGTTACAAGATACAGTATATGAGCTGTCAGCTAGCTAAGCCTGAATACAAGCAGTCAGGAAACCCCACAGCAATCAAAGGGTAAGAGGAAGAAGAAGATCACTTTATTAGCCATATACAATTTAGTGCATCAGGAATTTGTCTTTTCGCATACCCCAGCTTGCTCTCCATGAGACACAAAAACAGGGAGAGAAGCTTGGGGTCAGAGCACAGGGTCAGCCATTTATACGGCGCCCCTGGAGCAGCTGGGGTTAAGGGCCTTGCTCAGGGGCCCAACGGAGTAGGATTCCTCTGCCGGCCGCGGGTAAGTGGTGTCTGGTACCTGTTTTGGGGTAGAGGAGTTGGGCCGGTCCGAGCCAACGCTACGCTTAGAAGCTGGGCTGCCTGGGACCTGGCAGGGGTCTGGCAGGGGTCGGCCTTCCACTTCCGCCAGCATGCACTCCTGGTACAATGAGGACTTGAGGAACCTGGTGTAACTATCGAACTTCATCAGGTTGAAGATCTGAAATGGAGGTTTGAAAAAGATATTACAAATCCACTAACCTTCTTTGCTGACCACTAGTTAATTTATTTCATACAGATCACATCAAGCCATTCTTATTAACAGTTTCCAGGTTTTATTGAACATAGTTTCCAATTACTGTAAATTATTGGGATTCAGATACTGTAGGTGAGACAATACTTAAGTCTGAGACTTCACAGTTTCTGGTGTTCGTTTAAAAGCAAGAAGCAGTGATTCTAAGCTTATCATTCCGTAAAATTACTGTATTGTCTGTAACAGTGTACATCCTAGCTTTACACTAACATTTCACATACTTTAAACTGAGCTTCTACACTCTCCAGAACATCTCAGGTTACTGCAGAATGGCCAATTATTTTATATGGCACAGATCATTTAACAGAATAGTTCCTATTAAATTTATCAGCCACCATGTTTATCTACTTCGTTTCAGCTTTAGTATTACCAACCTGAAGCTGCTGTTCCTTAAACATATCTGGACGTGGTGCATTTAGGATGTCATCAGCCAGCTGGGCCTGGCTATCAATATTAACCGGGGTTGTGGCCTTGCTGGATAAGAAACTGTTATAGATCTCCCTGGCTCTCTGTGAAAGCTTAGGACAGAAAAATACAATTAGGGCTATCAATCTGTCTTAAATCTGAAATGCATGGTTGAACATCTAATTTATCAAAAAATGTCATTTTAAAAGCCTTATCTACAGTGCCCTCCAAAAGCATTATGGCAGCAAAGTCAAAACTGTTCTTTCTGCTTTACAATCAAGCAATTTGGTCACGAACCTAATAGGAATGACAAGTACAATATAATAAATGTTTTGGTTCCAAGTCATTCCATTAATACATTTAATATTAGAACAAAAATAAACTTTAGCCTAGTGATTTCAAGTGACCAAAAGGCAGTAAGTGCATGAATTCTATGACCCACTGTCTGGTCAGGGTTTGTGAATTTGTTCTTCAGCATGCAAAAGGCATTCTCAATTTTATTTAAATCTTGTCCAGACAGATTTGTCACTTGATGAACTCCTTGGTAGCAGTGGACATTAATATTGAGTCATTCTTATGCTGCATGGTGAAACACCATCCAATAAGCACAGCGTTTTCTTTAAAATCTTCTACAAACTGCGGATTGCATTCACCTCTGCACACTGGAGGTTGTTATTAAATTTAAGGGTGGTTTTAGGGTTTCCTTTGACAACCCTTATAATTTTTCGATCATCAACCGCAGATGTTTATCTTGGCCGATTGGTAACCTGTAGTCTCTTCCTACATCAGTAGATTCTTGATTGTTGATTTTGGAATATCCATATTCTGTGCCAAGGTTCTGATTGTGTTTTTCTTCTCTTGCATATTTCAAATGGCCTTTTCTCTTTGTCAAAAAGGTATTTTATTTCCATTTTGGCTTTCAGCTACACACAGTAACTCATTTTTGAGTGAAAGTACTGAAAGTATTTCTAACAGGACTTCTGAAACTATGGTTTGGTTTTCATGAGAAATTATTATTATAATTAGGGGTTCACAGTGAAAATCACAATTTAGACTTTCCTGTCCCATAGCTTTGGTGGGTACAATAGTTAAGTTATTAGAATAAGAACAGAGAAATATAAGCACAGCTTTGGATATTTCTCCAAAATACCTTTTTTATATTGAAAGCTGCAATACCTACATTAGCTAAAATGGTTCCATACAATA
Organism: Atractosteus spatula; assembly: GCF_055471065.1. Classification (NCBI taxonomy): domain Eukaryota; kingdom Metazoa; phylum Chordata; class Actinopteri; order Semionotiformes; family Lepisosteidae; genus Atractosteus; species Atractosteus spatula. The sequence continues at coordinate 39,430,604 of NC_142706.1, forward strand.
ATAAGCCATAAAGCAATAAACTCTGTTAATATTTCTTCATCTTTATTTAGTGCTTTTACCTGCTTTTTGTCATTTTCTGGAACATGGCTGAAAAATTCACAGGCCTGCCAGAATAAAATATTTTCTTCACTAAATTCCTTCTTAAGAAATTCCTAAAGAAACAAAATACAAAACATTATTTGATTAAACATACAGTATTAACATAGGTTATTCAAAACAAAATAAAACTGACTTTAATCTTTTGTCCAGTTAATTCTGATTAAATATTTGCTTGTAAATTACCGACAGCTGATATTTTAGAACTCAGTGGGGAAAAAAAAAAGAGACAAAAAAGATCTCACATGCTCTACAATGGCTTTCACGCAAAGAGAAATCGAATGGGCATACCGAGAAATACCTGACACCAACACGGTCCTGCAGAAGTCGTTCGAAACAGACAGCCCAGCTCGCCACACGCCTCTCGGTGTGTCTCCGGTGGCTCTGGACACTCGGAAGACTTGCATTGCTGTTCAGGCTGTTTTCACTGCCACAGCCCTTCAAGTCTACACTGTTCAACTCTGTAGAATGACATGGGAAAAAAAAAGTTCCATGTCAAAAACAGTAAAAACACAGGATTTCGTTGAATACACAAAACAAAGAAGATCTGAGTAGGCAGATATGATGACTTCTTCAAAACTGTCAGTGACTGGAATTTTACTCATCTTCTACAAAAATGAAAAAAACAACAGTGGCAAGGTAAAGCAAAACAATCAACATCTGTCAATTTAAACGGCAGGAGAAACAGGAAGAAGAATGGACTGGTCAATTGTTTTGGGAAACATCAGAGCAGAGGGGATCAGAGATGTCTCCAAGACTTTAGGTTCCCCTTTACCTGTCCCAGCCATTATTACACTGGCCATTCTGTCTTTCGTTTTGATGGCATTCAAAGAGTCCTGCTCTAGAAAGACTTTACAAAGCCACAAATATCCTTAAATCCGCGTCTCCCTGTCCCACAGCTCTCAATGATTGACCAATTCCTTTAAAAAATCTCTCAGATTGTTAAAGAATTTCTGACTTCCTCTGGAATTCTCCCACATTTCCATATCCATGAATCCCCATTCTCACCTCCCTCCATACATCAGAACAGATGACAGATGACAAATGTGATAAGGCCAATCAACCCGGCTCATTTCCTAGTTAGTAACTAATTGATTCAAGTGTCTCATTCACCCATTTCGCAAAACAAGCCAGTTTGTTCCATACTCCACTGCTCCCACAGCTTTGGGTAAGGAGGCGTCATTTGTTCTCGGCTTTGAGTCTGGACCTGTGTTGGTTCGTGTTTCAGTATTTATTCTGGGTTTAATTTGGAAACGGATTGAATACTTTTATCGTGTTCCTTTGTAATCTTCTGTTCAAGACTAAAAAAGTTCAATTCCTTCCGCCTGTCAGTACAGGACATTCCATTAAACCCCAGAATATACTTGTTTGCTCTTCTCTGGACTCATTCCAGAGCAGCAATATTTCTCCATGATGTTTCTCTGATAATCCAGAGTGCAAGCCTTTGTGAATGTTGGTGTTGTCACTTCTTCACTGTCTTGGAGCCCTTTGAGTTCAATTAGTTCTTTCTCCGGTGTATTCACGTTTTCATTCAGGATCTAGAGTTTCTGGCTGTTACCACAGATGTAATCTGGCTGTTGGGTGTTCCTCTAGGGTGCTCTAAATGCTGAACAAGCTCCAGAACATTTGTTTTAACACCACTGTTTTTAAGTATCAAATGTTAAGTTTACTTTGATGCAGAGAACTGTATTTTTAGAGATGAGAAACAGCTGTGCTATTTCTCTACAGCTCGTAAATGTTATCGCCTTTACTGACAACAATTAACACTTTTTCCAGCTCCTCCCATAAGACTGACTTGCAAAGTAGTCTAACAGTCATCAATTAGCTAAACAAATTAAAATTACTTTTGTGTAAAGGTAAACAAAGACAAATTGCCGACTACTAACCACTATTTAGTAAACAAATTCTTACCCAAGTACATACTGGGCTTTGTTCTCCCTCCCCTAAATTTTCCAAGTATTTTCACAATGTCTTCCTTTTGTTCTCCTTATTCTTATAATTCTGATCTATTCCTTATTCCCCCATATAACTAAAGAGGCTCCACAGCTCTGAAACATTGCTTATTTATCTGCATTTTACTTTGCACCATGTTATTAGCCTACTTTATTCATTACTATTTTAGCATTCTTTTTCCCAATACATAAAGTGATGTACAATAAAGAAGTTTAAGTTTTAAATTTAATGTAGGAAAAAATCAATATACCATGCTGTACAAGCACATTAAAGAACAAGAACCGGGTAAAGTGTTTAAAACTATCTGTTATTAAGGGGGAAATTTACATATTTGCAGCACTGGAAATACATACTGTAGGGGATTTTAGCTAGTCAAGATTCCTCCTGTGGGCACGATTAAGCCTACCTTCATGTTTCACCCAGTGGTATATGTAAGATTCTGATGGTGTTTGTGAAACTGGTACTTTAATTAACAGTATAAGATGCTAAGGAAAAAACAAAACTTTCCAAAGAGATGTCAGGTTATAGCAGTTCTCTACACGGAAGGAGAATAACCATACTTCAAGTAAAGCTAAAGTAATTAAACTTCTTTTAGGTCATGGTTTCAATAGGTAGTGTAACTGTTTTAACCTTTTCTGGTCCTTTTACTTTTGTTTTTTCTCCTCAGCAAACGTTTCTCAGTAGCTGCAGTTTGCCCATAGCAGTAACACTGATTAGTTACAACTTTGATTTCTACACTCTTTTAATATGAAATTTCCTTCTCCCCCTCTTCAAAACTCAACCGTGGTATCTCCACTGATACTTATACAGGCTGTGTGGCAGCGTGGCCCTTTCTAATGCTATAGATTTTATATTTACATTACTCACTTTTCCTACATTTTATTTTTTCAAATTGGATATACATACAGTATGAATATTTGCACATAAATAATTAACATTTTAAGTACAACACATAAGATTTCTCCTTTTATAATCTACCACTGGCTTTCAACCCAACACACTGCTGTGCCACCATTTTGGCTCAGGGCATAAGAAATGTCACTGATAAGAATGTCAAGAGGCCATTAAGACCATCTTGCTACCCATCTTGTATGAAAACTGAAGGCAATTATACTTGCACGTGTTCTGTAAAAATGGGACAGGACGAATGCTTCTCTTTACTCTGTGCATTGTGACAGGATAATGGCGTGTAGCTGTCAAGTGGAGGACAGACACAACTCTCAATGATGTCATATTCTGATAAGCATCCATCCAGCAGCTGGATAGGCTGTTGATTGGAATGCAGTGTATCTGCAGCCCGTTGTGAACTCACTGTTGGTTTACAGACAGAACGTGGAAACACGCAGGCCTGCAGGCTGCAAAACCCAATAGAACCCCAGACAGAAACCTTTACTGAAAAATACTGCTTCATCAAACTTTCATAATTGTATAGTGACATGCTAAGTTTTATCAGAAAACCCATCTACCTGTAACGTTTTTTCATTACAGAGACCTAGCAGAAACAAGGAATTGTATTGCAGCCTCTTGCAAAACTGTTTTTATCATTAGGAAGCTGTTACTCTTACCGGTATAAGGTAGGACAGTAATTAAGTATACAATCTGACATTCAAGAAAAACAGAACTGGAAATGTCAAAATCCAGTTTTACATAATTTACTGCTGTTCAATCTCAGCAAGTTTATTCCTATTACAGTAAACCTTCAGTTCAATGGGGGAAGGGAAGTCCCTTATTGCAGGAAGTCCTTTAAATCACAAATGATGTTTATTCAGCTGAAAAACACTATTAAAAGAGATAAATATATATATATATAATATATAATAACTGGATCTCTTGACTTCATTTTTTGCAATTGTGATCAACACAGTCAATAAAAATTGTTCCTGTACCTTTCACATCATAAATATACAAACTTTTTACTTCATGTGTCACAAATACTATATCAAATTTGCTAAACTTTAGGAAACACACACACCCATCCATTTATTTTCTAATTGCATTACCAGTGCATGGTCGCAGGGGAGCCAGAGCCTATCCCAGCAAGCAGCGGGCGCAAGGCAGGATACACCCTGGACAGGACATCAATCCCATCACAGGGCACACAGACACAAACACACACCAGAGCCAATTTGCCAAGAAGCCAATGACCCTACCATTATGGCTTTGGACTATGGGAGTAAAACTGAAGCACACAGAGAAAACCCAGGCGAACATGGGGAGAACAAATAAATTCTACACCACCCCAGGACTTGAAGAATTGAACCCAGGGCCCCAGCGTTGTAAACTTTACTTTACCTTAAACATACAGAGTAAAACACGGCATCGTTTTAAGATAGAAAATACTCAGGCTACCATATGGTTCAACAACTATAAAGGTGTTTGCTTAGACTAGAGAGGCAAGTTTGCAGTTGGCTTACAAATACAAGTGTTTGCTTGTATTGCCTATGAACTTGTGAGTGTTGTCAGTGAGACATGTAAAAACCTGCCTCCTCAAACTGTAATTATACCTCTATCAGGTCTATAAGTCATGCATGTAGAAGCAAGCTCTAATATCCCGTAAGGTTTACACTTGCAGAGAGAAGAATATCCATCCATGTAAATACCATGTTCATTTCCCTGTCACAGAATACCATGCAGGCTTTATGGTCATTCAATACTGTAAGCAGGAAAATATCTTCAATTCAAGGTACAGAATTGAAAAACCAAAACGCTTTTAGAACATTGTAGGATACAAGTAAAGCAAGATATTTTTAAATATGGCTCTATACAAGAATGTGCAATAAAAATCATTAATAATTTGTTAAGTCAAGGCAACTATTTGCAGTCTTTGAATTTTATACACAATGTTCTCCTGCAATTTTAATTAGTAATACCAATAAAGCATATATAGTAGCATAAATAGCACATATAGACACATACATAGTCTTCAACGCACACACAGGTATAATCTACTCTGCCTCTCCTCACAAACATCAAGTATAATCTTTAACAATTCCCTTCATGAAGGTCCAAGAACTGGCTAGCAGAGAAATTAATAACAGAAAACCCTTCACAGCATTCTACACTGTTGTGAACATATTAGCTTACCAGGATATAGCTGGTAGGACCCTGTGTGGTGCCACTTCACCAAATACCTCAAACCACTGACAGGAAACCATCCTCCAGAATCCATAACATTCTCATCAGAAAATTCCCATAACAGGAGGGGGAAAGCTCCCCTTGAAGGCATATGGCATTCTGCTGCTTATTGTTCAGTCCAAAGACACTGTGGTTTAGGCTATTCTTTATGCAGCTGAGCTCCTGCAGCAGTCACGGAGCTTAAACACATTGATTGTCAGTCCTCTGGCCTCCAGCAGGAAAACAGATAGGGTGACCAACACAAAGCTCTTAAGAGCTGCAGATAAAATATTTAGTTGAGAGAGCGGTGGGAACTATAGACTCCTGTTGGCCACGGATCTTGCAATATTAATGCGATGCTGAAATAAACACTAACAGACCTACTTAGAAAAAAATGATGTAAAAACCCTTTAATAAGGTAATTCTTACAATAAAATGTCAAATGCAATCTAGTTATATTTCTATTTTTGTGCTGTATGGAATAATTGAAAAGACTTCCAGTAACGACTGCTCAAAAGATACACAGTTATGCTGAAAGTATTAAAACGTGCAATGGCACTCAGTTAAACTCCATTCGGAGAGGCTGGAATGTCAGTAGAAAATGTCAGAGCACATCCCCCTGTTGAGTCCCTCCAGCTTCTCGGTGTGAAGACAAACTGCACCAATGTGTGTGGTAAGAAATGTGTGCTTGTGGGTTTGCTCATTTTAAGATAATTCTTGCACAAAAGAAGGCACACTGGAGATGGGAGATTTGTTGTTCCCATTTTGGAATAAATCTGGAATCGCCAGGTATTTTTTACTTTATACCCCCTCAGTAGTTTAAGAGTCTCAGCATTACGGTTACAACCCTTGTACAGCACAGGGAGAATGATGACCTGGGCATGCAAACCCCCCGGAGCCATTTGTTTATTTCCAGTCTGTGAAATTTACAGTGCTTGACAGGCTCTGTTCCCTCTAATATGTGTACGCACTGAGCAAACTAGAGTGCCACATGACACAACCATCAACGCAAAGTGAGCGACGTGAGGGTAAATGTGTTAAAGTAACTTGAGCATGTCCAAAACACAGTTCCAAAACATCACAGGAAAGTTTGATTCACTTGTAACCTACTTTTTTTTTTCTTCCACAGCACAATATACCCGGGAAGTAGCTGTTTAAATTCAATTCATGCAGAAACATGTGGTCCCTACTATTTTTGGAGTTATAGAACAACATATTTTAACATCTATAGTCCCCTACAGCAGATTTAGACCAAAAGACACAGCACCACTGAAATCCATTTTCAGAGACTTAATCACTGAAATGAAGCGTAATCAGTTCTGACATTAAACGGAAAATAAGAAGATATAATGCCAAATTGGCAGTTTTCCTTCTTCCACATGGAAAGATATGAAGCCTGAGAAATCAGTTTGTATTTTGTGAAAATCTACAAGACATATGATATATTTTGTATAAAATAAAAGCATTACATCAAATTTGGATTTTTTAAAAAAACAAACATCTCACCAAAGTTAAAGCAAAATAAACTAGAACTAAGAAAATAAAAAAACAGCAACATGACAATATTTAAATTATTTCTGAACGCATCAAATCTATTATATCAGATAAAACTTCAACAGTGGAGTGCCTATTGTGGTATGAAGCCTCCTGAGTGCTAGGCCAGTTTAGGTTTGAATCAACAGAAGCTGACATTAACAGCAAAGGAATGACAAAAGGTCTAGCGAATGTTAAGTGCAAACTGTTATTATGGGTGGTTGAAGGAAGATTACCCAATCACTATCCCAGACGAGGAGGCGGCAGTAAACACTGGCCCTGCTGTGGTTTGCCAAGAGTTACCACTCCTGGACAGATGGGGTGTGGGGGAGTGTGGTGGGAGGGTGCTATACGCTGCTTTCGTTCTAAGGTACTTCATGTCTTCAGAGGAATTTTTAACATCACTGATATTTTTACTGCAATTCTGAAGCAATCAGGTTCTACTTATATTCTAACATGACGCAGGTATGTGGGCAAAACGTACTAGTCCCTGAAGGACATAACCTTATGCTCACCTCACTACCCCACATTATGCAGTACTCAATGAGCACCTTTAGTGTAGAAAAAAATCATTTCATGGTAGTAATTTTTTACTACTGCCTTTACATCTTTTTTTCACGAAAATGTATTTAGAGCAATGCTTCAAATTCTGCAAATTCTCTGTGTAAATCTTAGTTTTGGAACCACATTAATAGGTAATTTCAGGCATAAACTAAATTATGTAACTGACAGAGTTTATTATCTAGGTCAATATAATTTATGGCAAAGCTATGGTTACATTCTTTTTCTTTACATGACTGAGACTGAGCTGAAGTGGCCCATTACTGCACTTTCCTACAAAGGCTGTCATTTCCACCAGCGCTTGTGAGACAGATTGAAACCAACTTTAATGTCACATTGGAGGAACGTATAAGGTAAGCATGAACACACATTGTGCTGGCTTGTGTTACACCAAGGGCAGCAAGAGACGCTGATCTCACAGGGGCTGAAACAGGGGGAAGAAGCCTGTTTACTGCTGGTGAACATCCTTAAGGCCAGGCCCTAGATTCTGACATAATGAGGCTCAACTTTAAAACTCCAGTGCCATCCGACTGAAACAGTGTCGATTCCAATTTTTTCAGAAACCTTTTCAGAGTTTCAGAAACAGAAAACCTGTTTCTGAACTCTACAAAAACTCATATTTTTATACTAAACGATATCTTGTGCATAACAGCTCATCATGAAACAACTGGAAATTTAGTTTGTTCTGAAGTATTTTAAGCTCTAATACCACTGTCTCATTATTTTGTAATTTCCATTCTGCTTAATTAAGATTTTCCATATATTTACTTTTATGTGTTACGTTGTTTCAAGGGTTACGGAGACCAGGAGCATTCAGTGGAAGAATAGGGAGCAAGGCTCATGCTATAACCTTGGTATCTTGGTATATATTGGTAAGATTACGTACACAAACATTCTTATCCATTGCTATTTATTTTAGTTTAGATTAATACTCAAGATACCAAAAGAACTGATATTCCAATAAGAGGAATGAGAAAAAAAATGTTGCCACCTTTTACATATTTAGAGATGTTTGATTGTTTAGAATGAAATGTCTTCTACTGGTATTACAACTTAACGCAGAAAGATTCCAATGTGATCGATCTGCATGTAGAGTTAACTACTAAGTAAGGCTTGGGCAAAACCGATTTGAAGTCAAAATAGAATCAAATCAAATTTCTATTTGATTCTATTTGAGATGTATTCAGAAGCCTGCTTGTTTACAATGTAATAAGACCGCATCACATTATCAGAAATTCTGTTGCCTTGTTCTAAATCGCAAAATATGGTGTTGCGTGTACCAGGAAATTGAGCCTATTTTGCGATGTAAAATTGGAGATTTTACAAGTTACTATGTACATTTAACTTTTATTGTGGTTTGAAATGCGCTCATCAATGCTGATTCTTTCTAACCCCGAAATATACAAATAGCGCTGCAGTTCCCCTTTAATCCAAAAAAGGCATCTTTTCACCTTATCCAATGTAAGAATATCAGGGCATTGCTACACAGCGAGTAATGATTCATTATTACTTTTCATCTCCAGGATGTACACTGGTACATAATAAAAACTCACGTCAAGCTTTACCCCCTAAGCTTATGTTTGAGTATTTTATTCCTTTTAAAAAATGTAGTTATATTTTTTTATTTTAGAAATCATACTCTCCTAGTATGATTCCCAAAGACATGTCTCCTAAAAAGTAAAACAGTCAGAAAAGTCAGGAGAAGCTAATAATGGTGATAATAATAATAATAATAATAATAACAACAAACATTACGAAGCCAAACATACACATTATGAAATTGGATTCAATAAATTTATTAAAAACTAATTAGAGAAAAAATAATTAAAATAATTAGAGGGCCATAAAGTTATAAGTATCCTATCTCACATCTAACAAAAGAGTTTTCCGCCCAGAAAGTGGTCCTGAAAAATACGTGAAAGGAATGTCCTACACAGTACACTGCTGGGGTCCAACTTCACAACTTCACCCAGCCCCCTCTTACTATGGTTTCTCCACTAGTTTCATTCTTGTTTGCCAGGACCACACAAGCAGACAAACTACATGCAGAGGATGCAGGTTGTAAAAACAGCAGCTTGTACTTCACTTGACAGAGTGGTGTTTGGTTTTTTCAAGTGTCTATGTAAAATATGCAGTTACCAGAAAAGTTTTTAACATGGGAGCTATGACAATTTCTATGAAAGAATGCTACACTTAATTCTTTTTTTATGTTTGGAACCTGATTGATATTACCATTTTACAATATTTAAAATGACGTAAATGTTGTGATTACAATGACTGAGTTTAAAAATGTATTTTTTAACTTGTATGGTCCAAGCTACAGTATCATTTAAAAGAAGCATTTTACCCTTAGGTTTAAAACCCAAACAGGGATGAAGTCGTAGTTGTGTCAAAAACATGTATGAACAAGAAAACCAGTTGGAGAACATTGTCCTTGGTGTTTTATTCTAAACTCCTCAGTCAGGATGGCATCTCTGTACAGTCACAAACACCCTGCTATCGTTACATGGTTTACATCTTTACACTGATATTATTGTGGAATGTGAATATGAGGATGATCTACACATTAAAGATCCTCTTAGAACCAGCAATTGACAGTAATGCCAAGCACCACCTTAAATTTATCAGATATTATAGTTGTAAAAGGAAGAAAGTGTTAGAAAATGTCAGCAGCTTTATTGTATTACTTTATGTATTTTCTCATCTCTAAAATAAAAAACGAAGCAGGAGATTAAAGAACATAGGTAATAAAAGTGTTTCCGTGATGTCAAGATATAAGTAATTAATTATACTTATAAACTGTATTTATAATAATGAATACTGTACTTGAAAACTTCAGTTATTTTACTAAACAGCTTTTACCATACTGCAGGTCTAGAAAAGCATATCCACATTTCCTTTGCATAAGTGATACTGTATCATCTGAATTAAAGCAATGTAAGTTGTAATTTAAAGATACAAGGGTAAACAGGCTTTTTTGTGATTTTACATTAAAGAACACTTTCTTCTCAATATATAGGATAAGGGTACACAAGTAAAGCATCTGGATATTTTAAGTTAAAGGTTTGGTAACCCATAGTACAAATAGAAAACTTTAAGATCAAAACAGAAATACAGTTACAGGTGCCCCATTCCAACTTAAGAAACAAAACTATATAAACAAAAGAAGGAAGATAATTATTGATTTTTAAAGCTGCATTTTCAATTACATTTAGATCAATTCCTTAGTGGAAATGTGTATAGTTGTTAAGCATGCCCCCCAAAAAACTTTCAAGAGTTTTACAATTGCTTGACCCACAGCTCAATTGCTAGCTGGTTAAAGTAGTTGACCCTCCTTCATTTAACTTGGGTATGAGCTCTGATTAAAGAAAGCCAAGCAAACACTGAAGGTCACTCTAGGCTACAGGTATTTGGCCTGTTTTAAGAAACAGATTTAATAAATAGACAACTTGAAGACAAGAAAATAAATGAGCAAACAAATTCATTCTTCTAACATTATTTTTTTACTATTTCAACAGAACAATGAATTTTGCAACAAAGATCTACTGACTCTTCCAGTAATTTATAAACATTTGTATGTCTTTAAACCGGCTCTCCAGTGTTGCAAATCTCTAAAATCCAAAGTTTAAAAATGCAGGACCATCTTTTCTTGGGGAGATTTACCTGTTTCCTGGAGCAGAATATTATTGCTTATTTATTATTAAAATAAAGCAGGAAAATTTTAGGTTTCTACAACAATTATGAATAATCTTACAGGGGACATATACAGTAACGGACCTTCCTTCTAGTCATTTGCCAACATCAAGCATTTTTAAAGTGATAAGGGAAAAGGGGTATGGTCCTGTAAAATGCAAGTCTACTACACATCACAAAAAAACAACATTCTGAATTAACAGTTATCTTCAGCCCTATTCAGCAGGACAGAATTATCAAAAGCAATCTTTCATGCATTTTATTTCTTTCCAGCTAGAGGCCACAACAGCTGGTTGTTTTGTATGTTGTCAAATGGTGCCACACATTGTGGCTTTCTATCTAATGATCACCAGGGCTGAAAGACCTTTTTGTGCACTGAAATTTAGATAGCAAATTCTGAAATATTTTTTTTAACCAAGCCAAGTCAGTCAACTTCTGTGAGTAAGCTGCATTGCTTCCAGTTCCAAAGTAGCAAAGACAAAGCAAGGTTTACTCACCCCCGTCAGAGACAGCTGCAGACTGCAAAAGAACACAAAGAGACATGAGTGAGCAGCACCCTTCGTGACACCACATAAGACAAAGCCTTAATTAGCCAGCAGCCCCCTAAGACATATCCAGGGATGCTGATTACTGGTGGCAGCTTGTTAAACAACTTTCTTTTTTAGAAAGAAGGCATGACTAAGACCAAGTGATTAGATGAGGCTGCACACATTTCTTTTCACACAGCTGTTACCAGCACACTACTAAACTCCACCCATTTCCAGCAGTGCACCAAGGAGCTAACACACCAGACTTGTCAGGTAAACAAACACTCTTAATGGACAATGCAAATCACTGACAAATGGCAACAGGGCAGGCATGTGTGTCTGGGGAAGTAATACAATTATAGATTCTTATCACATAATGAATCATTAGGATTTGGTGAGGGCGATTGGGAGGAAAAACAACTGCTCCATTTACAGCACAGTAGTAGTCTTCGGCTATTTGCACTTCCTCTAGGATTTCTTCCCATGGAATTCCAGGTTTTATGCGAATCATGTTAGTCACTGATACTGTATGCTTTAGGCTTTTCTTTCTCCAAGTGATCTTTCAAGAAGGTTGATATTATTTCTAACAAGAATATTCATTTATTCAGAGGCAGGTCAGTACTAGATGGGACACTTCCAGGAAAAACCAGGCTACTGCCGTAAGTATTGGGGGACCAGTAGGTGGTGACATTCCCACTGGATTGGATTTTCCAAAACCATGACCCAGTATGGTGACTAGTGGAACTGCATAGTCTCTTCAATTCCCATGGCTCTGTTCTAAGGATGTAAGTGTGTCAAACCTGGTGTCATAACTAAAGTCCACTCTGAAATTCAACAATCTGACCTTCCTGATGTGCCGTGTAGTGAGACTTCAGGAGCATAATAGATGTTATGTGTCACCAGGCTGACAGATGGCTCCATTTCTATCAATTTAAAGAGCTTTGACATTAAAAAACGCCATAAAAACTCAGTTATTATCAATTGGTATCTTTAAAAAGCATTCTACCTCTCACTGGGGCAGTTGATTTTAAGCTCCCTCCAATGCAAATCAAGACACTAACAGAATATTTGAATGTAACCTAGTGACAAATGTTTCAGGCAACTTAAAGAAGACAATGCTATTATTATGTAAGACTAGCGTGACCCCAGTTGTCTTCACTATATCACATGAAATGATAATGCTGCAATCTGTAGTTTAAGAGTGGCTGGAACAGCCCCTAAAATTAAACCTTTATCATTCACAGGCAGCTTAAAAGAACTTCATTTTACTCAGAAACAGGGTTTGGGGAAATTAGATTTGGGTTACTGAAAATGTACTGTCAAACCAAACAAGGAAATTGGAAACAGTGCAAAACTAGAAATCAAGCTATGCAGATTTTAGAAGTAATGCTCTCCTTTGAGAAGGGCTCAATAAGTGACAGACCTGTCTGTGCACTGAACAAATTGCAAAGTCATGCTATATAACAAACCCCTAGGATCCTGCAACATACAGCTTGATGAGGTTCTGAAATCAATAAGTGTCTGTACATCAGACAACCAAGATAGGCAGAATAAATTCCTTTTTAACTTTTCCTCTGTTCTTTTTGCTTGTTTTTCTTTTCAATAGTTTGCTAAAATGCAAAAGTTCACCTTATAAAGTGCGTCATGAGTCTTGAAATGAGGGAGAAGCAATAGCACAAACAATTCTCAAGATCTGATCGTTCTATTTTTCCAGATTGTTAGCCTCTAGTTGGCTTGTCTCACAGTGATCCATAATGAATACTAGTGGTAGCTGGTGACCTCAAAGAGGTAGGCAAAATGAAAAAGAAGCAATGTAAATGCAAAGCAATTATAACATTGACACTGAAATATCTCATGCAAATGTATTGTTCTACAAAAATTTAAAAAAGGCTTTTAAAAACAATTTTCAACAGCTGCCAAAATGTTAGGCCCTAATCAGTGGAAAAAGCTATTTGATGGCAGGTATAACAATAGAAATGTCAAATTGTGTCACACAGCACTTCAGAAGACCGATGGTACAATAGATTCACTAGTTGGGGATCTGATCTCTCTCTTTCCCTGCATCTCCCTGTATTTTTTCCCCATGTAGAGATGTCTATTTCACTGGTCTTTGCTTACAGCCCACTGGAATGAACAGGGAATCACACAGTGATAGTGCTTAACAGGTACAGACAAGGCTTGTCAGGGATGTGCAGACTTGATGTGTGGTTATCTTTTGCCAAACCTTCATATCTACCCTTCATTCCTCTCTTCTGTCTCTCTCTTCCTTCTTATAATCTATTGAAATAAACAGAATGAAGTCAATTTAAATTTCTAACAACCCACTTTTATAATTAGAAACACTCAATGAAGATATGTAAATGTATTCCCTCCTCTACCAATTTATTTATCCATCTATTTATGTATCACATACTGTTGTTGTGATTTTGTGTTTTGCTTTGTGTTTTGTACTTCTGTGGGAGAAACCAAAGACAAATTTCCACAGCAGTGGACAATATAGTATCTATCTATAGTTAATATCATTGGGCTTCCCTCTTTCTCATGTTCTCTACTTAACCACAATGGAAAAAAAGAAAGATATACAGGTACGTATACAAATTTCCACTATATTGTAAAGTTCGTCACATTCAAGTTTGAACTTTCGAGTTCAAAGTTCAAATTCCAGTTCAAATTGTATCAGCAGAATTAATAATTCAATCTATTTTGCATGGTCCTGTTTTTCCTCAAGAATTTATCATGTTTTGCTACCTTCATCAGTGCTCCTCCAACACGTCTGTGTTCAATGAGATTTTGCCCTGGTAATTGTTTTACTTAAGCTTTTTAGAGTTTGCATACCAATCACTGCAGACCCAGTTTAAGTTTTTAAACTCACTGAAGCCATGATTTGTCCATATCAATAATGATGTGTTTGCAGTAAACGAGGCCAACAGTGAAGTTCTGCTCCCAATCTCAATGCACTCTCTCATAACAGCAGCAATCAAAAGTAAAATCCTCCTCACCTTCTACGTTGGTTGTGACAGTATAAAAATCCAAAGATATTGCATTACCCTCACTATCTTATTAAACATTGGATTTTGCCATTACGCACTGCCGTCCAATTTCACTATTAATGTTTTTTTCACATTGTAAGTAGTATATTTAATTTATTTGTTGAATATATACATATATTTAAATTATTATTATTATCATGATGATGATGATGATTATGATGATGATGATGATGAAGAAGATTTAGCAACCTTTCTGGTTTAGTACAAGCTGGAAGAATGGTGTGACAAAATGCACTGGGCATTCAAAAACATAGTAAAAGAACAATATAGACTCCTACAATAAGCTTCGTATTGTCTTTTTCTTATTTGTATGTGAAGTACAGTTTAACTCCTGTAAATGCAGGATTCTAATTCTAATTTAGTTTCCTAGAATAATTAACCTACTACACATTTTGTAGCATGTACAAATGACTGCATGGAAAGCTTCTTAAGAAGTTAATTTACCCCAGGACCAAAAACACTAATGACTCAAAAACTACAGGAGTATTTTAACAATAACAAAAAAATTAAAGAAGACAAATATAAATGACATTTTTTACAATAATACATTGTTTATTCAAAGTTTTCAATGTAGCACAAATGTAGACCTCATTCTTCAGGAAGCACTTCACTGAAGACACATACTGTACACACATCCAGGCACACACATGATCCCAAAGACTACAAAGGTTAAATTCCAATAGCATCCAGCTCTGTTTGTAGACTTTGCTCAATAAAATACAATGCAAAAACAGTTACTCCTAGTTAGCTAACTCTCAGGGTCAAAAAAGTACTTTTTCTCAACATATCATACAGTATCATGACAATCAAGAAGCAGTGATTTCAAAATCACCCCAGGCAACCCCATATTTTAGGGCTGAGTCGAACACCAGCAATCTGATTACAATTCCTAAATTCACTGAGAAAAAGATTAAACTGCGGGAACCAAAGATTGTAACAATTTTCCATTTAAGCACCAAATTCAAACATATCAGCATGACTAAAATTCTTTACAGAAACAACCAGCAAGATGAATGAGAGTGGCTCTCTCACGACTATCACTGCATAAGATTGAAATCAGCCCTCGGAAAGGCCTGAGATGGGTCAGCTCACAAAAAACATGCCCCCGCAGCCTAAACAATGAACACAATGACTCCTGCAGGCCTGGAAAGCAGCCCAGACACAGAACATGCCCAGCTCCTGAGGGTTTACAGGCTTGTTCCAGGCATGAGAGGCCCACTGCCGACTGTAAATCCTCCCATCCTCCAGCGGGAAGAGCTGTACTGTATTTTATTACTGTTATTTTAGTCTCTGTATACTGCGTGGAGTTTGTGTGTTCTCCATGTGTTCACGTGGGTTTCCTCTGGGTGCTCTTCTTTCCTCCCACGGTCCAAAAACAAACTGGTAGGATAACTGGCTTTTGGGTAAGGTAGGAGTGTGTGTGTGTGGTTTTGTCTGTGTGAGCCCTGTGATGGGGTCTATCTGTGTCCGCTGCTTGTTGGGAAAGGCTCTGGCTCCCCCTCAACCCTTTACTGGATAAAGCGGTTAGAAAATGATTGGATTGACAATCTCTATGTTCAGTATACAGCATGTATAACAATGACATGATGCACTTTTGACTTTTGAAAGACTTTTCATTTTCACTTTCACTAGGATGCTTGATTTCATTGGGTAATTGCATGCTCACACCTGTGACGAGCAGAAATCACTTCGCAGTGCAGGCACAGGGCACCAGGATCGAGAAGTAAAGTCCGCCTTTTAGATGTGATTCACAGAACTGACGTTTATTTGTGCAAGCTGCAGTTTTCAAATTTACCAATGGGTTTTTCCAGATTTTTCCGAGAACGGTCTGTTGACCATTCCCGGGGCTCGTGGGATTGAGAACCAAGACCACAGGTTTCAAAACCAGATTCTCTTTCTGTAATTTTCTAATCAAAGCAGAAAACAAAGAAACTGAACAGCTGTGAGTTTAATGTCACCTCAGACAAAAGCCATTGTAATTAAACTGTGGTTTACAATACAAAGCAAGATATGAGTAAAATGCCTGCATTTTGTCAATTTTATACACAGTATAAAGTGTGTACAGTGGTTGGTACTCCTAATAATCCCCATCTATGAATTGGCTTCATTACTCTGCTCTCCTCCCCACCGATAGCGGCACTATGGCTGCATTCGCATCATCCAGGTGGATGCTGCACATTGGTGGTGGTGTTCCCATTACCTGTAAAGCGCTTTGAGTGGAGTGTCCAGAAAAGTGCTATATAAGTCTAAGCAATTATTATTATTATTATTATAAAGAACTGAATGTAATAAATAAGAAACTGCTTTCTAATATTACTCATCAGTCTTTGAGAAGGTCTCCTTTAACAGGAGGGGCAATGCTGTTCTGCCAAAACCCCTTCACACTGGCTCTTGGGTATGGATGAAAAGTTAGGAATTCCACCTTCTAACATCTCTTTTGCATCCACCTCTGGTGGGTCAAATGAAGTGATTGTCAAGTTCAGAATACCAGCAACTGGGGTTGATGGATATCTTCTGCATGAACTTCTTTTTTTATCTACTTCAAGCAGATTTTAGAAGACAAATCAAATGCAACTATCGCATGTGACTGCTTTTTTTGACGAGAATGTATCTTAATTCATTTGTCCCCCCAAATTTCTGCATTTTCAACAACATGACATCCTCACATTGATAATAAAAGTGAACCACTTTCTGATTTGCACCAGATGAAAAATAACATCGCCAATGTGACATTCTCTGAGACAGGTTTTGTTGCTACCAGCCTTATGCTGGTCTTGCTTGCCTTCCACTGCTTTCTTCCAAATTTGTCTTGCATTTGATCAATCTCCTGCTTTAGGAATAAGCCTATAGGTATTAATACAGTAACAGAATGAGTGGTGCTTCAATTCAGGACACCTGCTGAGCAGTGCTCTACTACATCTAAGATTAAGGATGTGCTTCAGAACCTGCACAGTGCACTTTACCACACCACTTGTGGCAGGGGTGTGTGGTAGGGTAAGAGTGTGCTTAATGCCATTGCCTCTGATGAAGTGTTGAAGTTCTGATGAAATTGTAGGCTACTATCTGACACCAATTCCCCTGGCCCTCCTCAGGCTGAGAACAACATCCTCATAAGCTCGATCGTGATGGCTGCAGTAACTTGAGCAAAACATATCACTTCAATCCACTTGGAATGCCTATCACTCAGCACACAAGCCACAGGCTCTGAAAAACTGATCTTGGGTAGAAAGAAATAAGTTGCACTGGACTAAAATCCACCAGTGTCCATAATAAATCTAAAACGTCCTTTTAACGTGGCGATTTCTAGTGGAACGCAGTTAATTTCCCCATTAACTGTATTTTAGCGGACAGTACATTTATCGTTTTTTCCTGGTACATGCATTATATTCACCACTATCAGAAAAAAAACATCTTGCTAATACCTACTATGAGTCCTGCATGACTGAAGCCCACACTTTGCGTTACAAAACAGAGGACCCTGCATTTTAACACAGCACAGTAGCAAAGATAACTCTGAAGAGGGAACAGGGCTACAACAAAAATCCATGATCAGAAAGGGGGAGGAGCATCTGTGTTTCTCCGATCCATGTGATACATCATGTTGTACATCTGCGTGACAGGATGTGAAACCAGCGAACAGGATGAGACCGTGGCAAAAGGACACAGTAAACTTAACAAGACATCTTTACTTAGAACTCAACTGTATCAGACATATTAACACAACAAAACAGCATGGAATTGTCTGTGCGGCAGCGCCATCGCCATCTACCACTCAAACGACATGTCCCTGTAGTTATAATTTAATAACATCATAACATCACTTTATTAACCCTTTACAATGTCTTGCATTAGGAATTATCTTTTCGCATACCCCAGCTTGCTCTCCATGAGACACACAGACAGGGAGAGAGCCTGGGGTCAGAGCGCAGGGTCTGCCATTGTACGGCGCCCCTGGAGCAGTTGGGGTTAAGGGCCTTGCTCAGGAGCCCAAGAGAGTAAGATTCTTCTGCCAGCTGCGGGATTTGAACCGGCAACCTTCCAGCCACAGGCGTAGATCCTTAGCCACAGAGCCACCGCTCCGCCCCAAATTTGCAAGTACTCAGTTAAAATAGTCACTGTTTTCTTTCTTAAAACCAGTCTCAGTAACTAAACTGTGATGAGATCATACAAGTAAACCACTTTCTCATTTGCACCAGATGAAAAATAAACTTAGGTGGTTTTTCTACCTCCAATAATTTTTTAAAAGGACCTCACTCCATTTTGCAGGACTTACAATAAAGTATCAGACGCTGGTGTCCTCTATCTTTCCAATACTGCACTATAAAAATGTCCCTTCTCAATCTGCAGTCATGATTAGTGATTCCAGATGATGATTCTGAGCACTCGAACGTCTTTTAAACTGAACAGTTTCACTTTGTTCTAAAACAGGAAGGTTTATACAGGTGATTCTCAAATCTCGGTCCAGAGAGACCCCTTTCTCTGCTGGTTTTCTTTCCAGCTAGGAGCTTAATCATTGGTGCTAATTAGCTCTAGTAATGAATTTCCTTGCTTGCTAAACTTTTCTTCACTCAGGTTTTGTTTTCTAAAATACCCCAATTAAATTATTTAGATAAAAATCCACCACAATAAATTTTATGTAGTCTCTCCACAAAATCCAATTAATTTGCACCCTAACTGTTTACTGAATAGAGCTTAATAGGTGACCAGCTTATGATGAACAGATTCAGGTGGAAATGACACTGTTTCAGACAACTGCTACACTGAGTCACTGCTTTTCCTTCTGCTTAAATCCAATTAGTCACATATGAGATCACACATCTGAGTGAGGGCAGTTCTGAAACTCACTAATTATTCCAGAAAAGATACCAATTATGAATCCCATTCAACTTTTTAAATGCAGAAAGAAAATTAAAAAACAGGCATTAAACAAAGTTTAATCCAATTAATTTGTGATGAACAATTCGGTCAGAGCTAAAACCAGACAACCACCAGGACTAGACCTGAGAACCACTGGTTTAGATCTTCCACAATCCACAATTGCCCATATTGGTTTTGTCAATATGGGCAAATAAGATGTAACATTCAAGCATTAGAAAGCTACTTTCAGTTAGATCTACAATCATGGGACACTTACATTATTTAATAGGTGACACATGCTTTATCTATGCAGCTCCAACAACTATTTTTCTCTAAATACTGCTGATCCAGAACAGAATTCATTCTAAGTAGAAGTTGAGACTTCTAAGTAGGCAGTATTGTTATGTCAACACTTTCAGCAAATGAGGGCGGAATATTACACCACTCTAATACTAACTTATTTGACAGAACTAGGGATAAACTCTCAGTACCCCATTATGTTATCCCTCCAGTAAACTGGAGTTCCCAGATCATGAAAAACGTGTTGTTTTTTCTGGGGGGTGGCACACTTAAATGATTTGCTTATTCAATGCATCCAGAATCTTTATTTACCCCCAGATAAATATGTATCTGAGGAAATCTGACTGGAAGTTCAACCTGCCAGCAAGTATTCATAGTCAAATAGCTAATTCTAAACACAACAAATTACTGTAAATATAAGTGTAAATTTTAAGTGTCCTTTCACCTGAGCTTGATTTACAACCTATTCTGTCCCTATTAGATGCTGAGAATGTGTTCTAAGCCTATGTTTTCTCTAGTACTACACTACAAAGTGGACCTTCAAAGCACATTATGAAAACGCTTCAGTATGTTCAAAACTCAGCTGCTAGAATCTTAACCAGACCTAAGCTCACGCCAATACCAGTCCTGGTCTAGCCTCCTTGCTTTATCTCTCAGTGTTGTAGAGGGCTGACTTCAAAATCCTTCTCCTAACTTCACAATCACCGAACAATCAGGCACCTTCCTACCACATGGTGAGCTACTCTGCTCCATCTTGAAAGCTCTGCATTCTAATTTCTGGTTTGTTGTGTATACCCATGACAAGATGCTATTCACTGGGCGACAGGGCTTTGTAGATAAATGCGCTTAAACTCTCTGCCTGAGACTGAACAAGTCTTTTCATCTCAGTCTTCAGAAAGTATTTAAAAACACATTTACAGTTTCAGTGATGACAGCTTGTGCATCACACTTATTTTTAGCAACTTCATAGTGGCATCAAGTTCAACCAGTATCAGTGGTATAACACCAATCACCAGGCCAAAGTTGAATGTACTCACCATTAGGAACGGGGCACAGCTACACTGAGGTTGAAATAGGGTGACAGTTCAGAGCACTTCTCTTGAACAGAAAATACTATAAGTAATCAGGATTCAAATGCATTAACAATGTCAAACCGATAGACCCCTTCTTAATCGAAGGTGAAATAGAAACAAGAGGACACAAATGAAAACTGCAGAACTACATTTAAAAACAAGAACAGGAGGCACTCCTTTCACACTCAGGGGAAATATGGAACAAATTGCTTGGCTGTGTTCTGCCAAAAAACAGACAGAATGGGATCCTCTGATTAATTAGCTAGTTGCAGCCAAAATACCTGGATGGGTCAAGTCCCATTTGCTACCTTTGTAATAAAATGATGTTACAAAATACTGTTGTTAAAGAAACATGTAATAAAAAGATTTACAGAAACAGGAAATAAAAAAAAAACCTTAATGGCTCCAACACTACTAATATTTCACCCCCTTCCTGGAATCTGTAAGACTCAACATGCTTAAAAACCTCCCAGAGGCACCCTAATACAATTTCCTGGATACCGACAGTTTATGTTAGTACATAAAGAACATGTAGTGCAGTAAGTACCTTCAGTAGATGAATAGCTTAGTGTAAGTGCAATGCGGTCACTACCAGAATCCACCAGGGCTCTATTATGTTGATGGTTTTTTGAGATGAACAAGACACCTAACAAAATACCATGTTAGGAATGCTGCTGGAGCCTGATCTGATCATAGAAGATAACCAAAGCTGGGCCTGGGATAGGAGACCTCTAAAGAAAGCCAGGTTGCTGCTGCCGGTGGTACTGGTGGACCTGTCTGAAGATGCTGCTTCCTCTCCATACCAGAATTTCCATATAAATTTCCCAGCACAGTGACTGGGGCTGTTGTGCTGTAGGAGGTGCTGTCCTTCAGGAATGGTGAAGTAATTTCTCACTTCTCCACCTGATCAGCTGTGCAGTGGAGCTGCTGTCACAGAATGGCTGCTGCATGTCTGAACTTCAGTGGCAGACTAACTTACAAGTGCTTTGAGATCCTTCAAAGGACAACTGCAGTCCCAATTCCTTAGACTGGTTATTAAATCTCCTTAAGAAAATACATTTATTGACAAATTTAGAATTAACCACAAAATCACAAACTTTTATGGAAGTACTGTAAATGGCAATTTTGTTGCGAACCCTTGGCTGTGAGAGTTTGTGCGAATTGTGACATGAAGTGGCCCTTCCTGTTCACTAGTCACTGTAATGCAACATTCAAGCGAATAGTACAGGTTTTGCAGCTGACATTTGGTCGCAGAAATGTTCCAACATTGTCTGCATATAGAATTAACAAGCAAGTAGTACTTGTCGGCAAAATCGTCTCGAAATCGAGAGCAATATTTCTATTTGATTAAAAGACATGTATTCACAAGCCTGCTTGTTTACAATGTAATAGGACCGCTTCACATCACTGGAAATTCTGTTGCCTTGTTCTGAATCGTAAAAAATATGGGACTGGGCATACCTGGTAATTTTGTCTATTTAGTGATATAAACTGGAGATTTTACAAGTTAGTGTATTTTTTACTTTTATTGGGGTTTAAAATCCACTCATCAATGCTGACTCTTTGTAACTCCAAAATATAAAAACAGCATTGCAGTTCCCCTTTAAGATGAAAAGCACTAGATAAATGCAAGGATTTATACTTCAGACATTCAATCAACGAAACAGTGCTGACAGGGCTTTATTGCTGCTAAAGAATGCAACACTAATTTTTGAAAACTATGCCAGTATTTCTGAAATGATTCTCAGAAAACAAGAAGCTATTGGTCAGCTATTTATACAAACAGGCTTAATTTAATTTTAGCAATTATAGTCATGCATAACACATTAGTGCAGTTAAAAACAAAGGAGAACATTATAAAAACTGTTATATGAATGGAATTTACACAAGTAGTCCACAGATGTGTTTTCTGGTTAGGATACTGTCTGACTGTAGTACATGTTTTCGTGCAAAATTCGTGCAACTCCAGACATGTGACATTCAGATAACAAGTATCGTTTATCAGCATCTTTATTTCTAACCCATCATTATAATGGCTCACAAAAAGAACACAATGTAAGTTTGATAAAGTGACAAAATAGAAAGTGTAAGATACAAGGACAAAACGATAAATGAAAGATACTCAGGATGACTATACAAAATAAAGTTACACAAGTTAAGATATTCTATATCCATAGTTCAAAACGTATTCATACAGGGCAAGAGCTATTTGGAAATACATAAGCAGTGTTCAGTTCCAGTCACTTTGTTTCGTGTTACAACAAAGTACTTTAAGCCTATGATGGCTCTGGATAAAGACTGATAAAAGGTACACATATTCATATTGCAAAACAACACAACTACTGTATTCTCCCACACGGAACAGGTATGGTTAGCTAAAATTCACCTTTTTAGAACATCTAAGGAGATATAGAAGTTTTTCCATATGGAGAATATTTAATTACACTTGAACATAAAATTCCATTAATAACATATCATGCCGTAACTGTTAAGATCTAACAATTAATTAACCCAGATTTCTGCAGCTCTGCAGGTGTTTTGCTAAAATGTATCCTGAGATTGTTCTTGGTAGTGAACAATACAAGTGTGGTTCATGACAACAGTAATGTGTTGTCTTCTACTTCAAATTGTAAGCACAGCGTTAAATTACCAATGTTCAAATAATTCCATATAATTTACCATATATGTTTACCATATAATACCATATAATACACATTTTTTAATGTTAATGCGTTTCTCGCCCAAAATCAACCAGTTTCAGAGATCAGTTCTATTTTCTACTGGCCAGCACACCTGTTCTGGTCTCTTTCTATTCAACAACCAAACCTCTCTGTTCTTGTTAAACAACAGAGCCAATAAAGTACACACACAGCCTCTTGTGTGTATATGTGTTTATATATACTTATTTTTGCTTAAAAAATACTTATTTTTTGAGTAAAAGCAAAAACGCACTGGTCGTCGTGAAAGTATGAATTATGATGATGAAATGTAATGTTTTCTTTTGGGCAATCCCATTCAAACATTTGATCACATGTCCCAGGTCTTGGGACATATCCATCTATTTTCTAACTGCTTACTCCTGGTGAGGTAACAAGCTGAAACTCGCCCCCAGTGGAAGGCACGTGGAGGTAGTGCTGGGCGATAATTCGATAACGATAATTATTGCGATATAATTTTCCCTCAATATAATTTTAACAAAAGTTCAATAAATGTTCGATATATATGTTTATGCTTTGCGCATGCGCACAAAATACTGCGCAAGTGCACGTGCTTGTTGCAGACCGGGCAGCTTACGTGGTGTTGTTGACCCACACGGTGGTGGCTGACAGGATTGTAGTTAGAGTGGAGAAATTAGCAACACTGAAGCAAATGTAGTGCTGCCAACGACCAGCTCAAAGAGTTGTTTAATTGACCAATTAATTGTCTGGTTTCTTCAACTTTCACTCAGGAGAAAAAATCTGCCTTTAAACCTGAAAGAAATAATGATTTGACATTTATTGTGATAATTATCAATATCGACTGATACGAAAATTTTTATCGTGATAATGTTTTTGGCCATATCGCCCAGCCCTACATGGAGGACATCCTCCCTAGATGTCTGAACAACTCAGCTGGCTCCTCTTGATCCAGTTTCTGTACTCCAAAGTTCTCCCTGATTACAGAGCTTCTCACCCTGTCAGAGTCACTAAGCCCAGAAGCCCTATGGAAAAAAATCATTTCTATGACTTGGACCTGCAACCTCATTTTTTCTGTCACTACCAAAGGTCAGGATGGGGACGTAGTTCGATCTCTCTCTTTGAGCCAATAACATAAAAAATGTAGCCCACTGAGCTCATCAAGCAACTTGTGTAATTATCTGAGCTGCTTTGCTGCAGATCCTGTGAGTTCTTGACTATTCTTCGGGAGTTCCCACTTTCATTGTCCTTACGTTTGTAAAAAAGCATGCTCAGTTGGATTTAAATCTGTAGATTGACTTGGCTGGTCAAAGATTTTTCACTTTTTGTTCTCCTGATAAACTTCTGTGATCTTATTAATTAATTCTCCTGCTGTCATTATCAGTTACATTATCAAGAAAGCCAAGCAAGTCAGTTCCAGAAGCAGGCAAGCATGATCAGGTACTAACATGACCTCCACCATGATTCAGAATTTACCAGGAGGTTCAAGGATGAGTTAGGAGAGCTCTG
Source organism: Atractosteus spatula (assembly GCF_055471065.1). Lineage (NCBI taxonomy): Eukaryota > Metazoa > Chordata > Actinopteri > Semionotiformes > Lepisosteidae > Atractosteus > Atractosteus spatula. The sequence goes on from NC_142706.1 coordinate 39,455,545, forward strand.
AAAAAAGAATATGTACAAATTACACCAAGCAAAAAACGTCTACAAAAGTGATGAGGTCAAAGAAAGCAAGTGATGAGAAAGCGTGAAGAAAGAAAGGAATGGTAGATGCGCCAAAGAAAACCACTACATCTGCAAAGCATGGTGGTGGAAACGTCACGCAAGGCCACCTCTGGAACAGGCTCACTCCATCTAATATGATCACATATATGCATGAAGGTACTCACAAATAAAAACAGTTTTGTCTTTGCTGTCCCCATACTTTGGATGAAACTGTACATGCCACATGAGTGGCGCAGGGTTTCACTACACCAAACCATCTCTGGGGCGTTTCCACCCTTAGAATAGCTGAGAAAATGAGCAAAGCTGCACACTGTGTGTGAGGCATGCTGTCGTCTACATTTACACATATACATGCAAGTGGCTGCCCTTAAAAAAAGGCAAGAGAATCATCAAAATGGTTTGAAATTCCTCTCTTGTATTCTGATATTCAAGTGTATTAATTTCGGCCACAAATCATTCATAGTTTTTAATCATTTACTGTGTCTTGGTTTGTAATTTACTTGTATCTTATTTTCATTGTTGTATTCCAAATTTGATGGCATATACCCATCTACAATATATACATTTTGCACTGTGTAATTTTTTCAGTGGTTGGAATGGGTAATTATTTATTGTACTTATTGGATCGACTCAATGCAGCATCTGCAAATGATTAAGATTTTGCTTACAGCAGGGAGAATGAGGACCAGGAGATGTGCTCCTCCACACACTCAGCTGTCAGAGCCAGTCCTTGTGTGACAGGCAGCAAGCCGGCCGTAAGGGAGAGTTAGTGACATCACTACAGGTTGCTGGCATCCATACATCCATAATCCCAGCCAACACTGAACACTGGTCGACAACTAAGGCCTAAGCCACTCTGACGATATCCCAGCCACAGAGCGCTAGTGGCGTCGCACGGAGATGTCTAACCTAACTCCTACAGCGCATTGATGCTATTACTTCTCAGTCCACTACAGGACTAAGTTGACAGCTAAAATCACTCCCCCGATATTAAATACAGAGTTTCTAATTAAAAACGAATCAACTCTATTTTTATCTTAAAAATAAAGAAGCATCAAAAACTTCTGCCACAGTAAGCAGCACATTATTTTCTTTGTTACCGGAGAACAACACTATCTTCATTTGCATTAGCACTAACTTTGGAATGGCAACAAATATCACATTTTTATTTTTTCCAGTTCTACATATTCATATATGAAGAGTATTTAAAGCAAAAATAATAGCTCCAAAGCAAGAGCAAGGGATATTTCCCATAGGAAACATCCATTTTTGTCACAGACACAGTAAATAAAGCATGAACATTTTTATGAATTCCCTATGTTAACATACAGTATCTGGAACTCTCTAGTTGCAAAAACTTAAACATCTTCATTATGTACACATAAGTATATCTTATTCTATACATTTAATCATATTTTTTACCTGTTTACTTGCACAATCAGGAGGTGTAACTGTTTGCATACTTGTAATCATACAAGTTATACCGGTATAATAAATTACACAGATCCTACTATACATCATGTGCTACACATGATAAGACTTACTGTATGAACCTATACAGCTGAAAAAATAAAAGTGTGATATCAACCACTCCCACATAAACCATTTCAAATTTCATGAAGATGATGAAACGACAAAGGCTTTCTGTAACTGTTTTTTGTTTCTGAAACTTCCGATTCACCACCGTTTCAAAAAGAAATGAAAAAGCTTTCTATTACACAAGACAAAATCTCTTGACCTCTTAATACCCAAAAGTTCCGAAAGCTCTGTGACTTGATTGTAAATTTCAGGGAAAAGCAAAAACAGATGAAACTGAGAAAAAAAGGGACCTGTGAATGAAGGCCTTTCTTGAACAGAAACGTTTAAATTCAAATAGATTGGGAGTCCTCTAACTTAATCACTACTCAGGGATTTGTTCCAGCTTGAAAACAACACGATATCTGAGGACAAGGAAGCCCAACAGATAATAGTGAACAAAGCTGAGCAGAGATGAACAAAGAACTGAAAAGACAACTTGGCAATTGACAACCTGCTTGTTTTTAACAGGACATTATTGAAACCCAGGAAGACCAGGCTAGGAAACCATTCTGGCAGAGAAAAACATCCTCTTTAAAGCGCCAAAAAAGAGCAGAATAAACCATGAAATAAAAGACTTTCTTGGTATGCAAACAGGTATGAAAATCATTAAATACTGGACATGTACTACAAAGGGAGTCCTATTTCTAGATGTACACAGATTCTGAAAATACTTGTGGCATATTTTTACAGTATCGTGAAGCATGTCTTTTTCAAAGTACAACTCGCTAATACAATGATCTGGCTCAGTGCTTCTTTCTGAATACAAAGCAGTTCATGTAAACTATTTCTTTAACTAGTGAAAAATAACAGAAAATAACATTTCACAAAATCATAATGCAACTACTACTAAATTGATTCAAAGGTCACACATTTTTCCATCTGTAAATTTTTCCGGAATGCTAAAATAGGACATTTCCAAAATCTAACCCAAAACCTCAAAATGTTTTACAGCAGTGGAAACAAATCAGCAAATCAGCAAAAAACAAGAAATTAATTTAAAAAGTCTTAGTTATTACTGTTGAACTATAAATAAATAAGTGTTACTTACTGTATTATGGTACCATATTGCTGCTTTCTTAAAAGAAAGTCTTTTTTTGAGGCTCATTTTCCTTCGATCAAAGGAAGAGTTTTTTCTTGTTACATACCTGATTAACCTACACCTTATACTGAGCTGTAATTGTACGCAACAGCCATGCCTGTACAAGTCAGACTCAAACTTGACAAGGCACTGACTAGGAAGTTCCATTCTACTCCCAGGCAGTTCCCATAGCAACAGACCACTGCAGGAAACGGTTGATTTGTGAGGGATTTAGATGAAGTCACATTTATCTGCCCAAATATCAAACCAGATTGATTTATTTTCCCTTTTGTGTTCACTGATTTTATATGTGAATGTTTATTTTCAACTAAACTCAAAAGGATGGACCTTTCACAATCAATCTGAACATTTTATGTAAACTATGTTAGAGAACTCAGTGAAAAATGCACAACCTACCACCACTTTCAAAATGTCATATGGGCTTTAGGAATTTTAGAGCTTTTTCTTTTTATGCCTGCCTCTTTTTCCAAACTAGTTCCATTTGTCTATACTGGCCTGGATTCAACTAAAATAAATCAAGTATTTTTTCCCTCCATAAATTCTACAGCAATGATTTACTGTAAACCTAAACATCCAAACCATAACCTAAAAAAGGTGGTCATTATGACTAGTAAGTTGTTGGTTTTAAAGACATTTTTGTTTCCAAAAATATCACCCCACTGTAAAACGACAAAATTCTACAGCAAATGACAAACAGTTATCTTTTCAGGAACTATTGTCATGTGAAGCTGATGAAAGACAGTTTACCCACAGAAAAATACAGTACATATTTTAATGACAGTACACTGTATGCCAAGTAAAGGCCCAATTGAAATGAGAAGTGTTTTACTCAATTCATATGGTTCAGTGAAAAGTCTCAGTCTTCCTTACTGCAATTTCCTGTCTAAAAATATTAAACATTCTTAACACATGGCACTTCTTTCAGTCTCCTTGCTCCTGTTTTGGCAATAATGAAAGCTACTGTTGGGCTATTTCAAACCTTATATTTTTCTTCAGTTTGTATGATTCCTTCCATGTTTTTCTACTTCATTTGCCTGCTTTGTTATTCTAGAACTGTTTTTCTAACTGCTATTTCTCCACATTATCTTGACGATACTTGCACTATCTCATAAACATCCTTTCTGTCTGACATTTCTCTCATAATGTCTTTGATAACAGGCTCTGTCTGAGTACAGCTATCTCCATGATGCTATTATTACCAGTCAAAATAACTGTCAAACTCCAAACAGTAAGAATAATTCATACTGAGCTTCAAGTGGGAGTTATGCTTTATTGTTTTACATGTTGTATGGTGCATGAATTACCATTTTCGATTCAGTTTTTAGCTTTGCATTAGAAATCGTAAAGAAAAAGATTTAGTCTTTTGCCTTTGAACACTGTAATCTCACTATAATTCTCTTTCCTAATAACTTTGAGTTGTTTGGTACGCTTATTTTGTACAATTCAGCAACTTCCATTTAAATTTCTACTTCTATGACTACTTCATCCATCCATCTATCTTCTAACTGCTTTATCCAATACAGGGTCGCAGGGTTGCTGGAGTCTATACCAGCAAGCAATTGACGCAAGGCAGGATTCACCCTAGATGGGCTGCCAGTCCACTGCAGGGCCCACACAGACATAAACATAATCACACTAGGGCCAATATTACAGAAGCCAAGAGAAAACCTGGGAAGAACATACAAACTCCACACAGATAGCACACCAGGTCCAGAATGTGAGCCCAGGGCCCCAGAGCTGTGAGGCAGCAATGCTCACCACTGTGCCACCCACAGCTACTTCAGTCTTTCATTATTTGGTTAATTCCAGATTCTTGGTACTGTATATCATTGTTACTTATGCACCTCTGTCCATAAATACTGTTTAATCACTAATATGTGCAGTGTATTAACTGGAAAACCGAAATTCATTATTTACTTCTGCAGCAAGTGATACACCAACGTGCTTGGTGAAAAAAAGTATTTGTAACACTAACATGATAGATATCATCTACTGCTTGTCCTGCTGTGTTTCTGAAAACAGATCTTAAAATCATCAATTCCATTTACTCATCACCTATCCATGCGCTGTATCCCAGACAGCAACGAAGCCTGAGGCGAGACAGAATTAACCACATACCTGCAGGCAGCAGTCTCTTAATCCTTCCCTGTCCAAAAACAGGATGATATTTAGTTTTCGAGCCGACATTTTCTTGTGATTCAATTCACTGCTCCCTTTCTAGTGTTTTAATGTCTTCTGCAGTGCATTAAGCAGACTTGTCATGGTATGTCATGTCATTTGCCAAACCGCTTCTTGTTATGGAATATTAAATAAAATATATATTGTCACAAAAGCTTGCTTAATGAAATATAGTTTCTCAGCAATCCCAGGCATCATCACATAACAACACTCTCAATGTCCACCTATCCAATTCACAGTCATATACTGCGGTCGTCTCTGGGTCTTAATTTTAATTTTAGGTTTTAATTAGTCTTGGGCGCAAGTTAGGATACACTCTGGACAGGATGCCAGTCCATCGCAGGGCACACACAAACACAAACTCACACCAGCGCCAGTTTACAGAAGCCAGTTAACCCCTCAGCATTATTGCTTTTAAACTTGAGCCTCTTTCATTCCAGTAAGCTAGACGAAGCATTTTTCATAAGCAAGCACTTTTCAATCTATTCAGGACACAATGGGGCAAGCAGAAGAGGCCACAGTCTATGTTTAATTATTTAAACAGCAGGAAAATTCTCAATGATCGATTTTAGCTTTGCAATACATGGTATTTAGATGTTTCTATTTTAGCATTTAGATTCAAGAGAAAACTGATTTTTTTTTTTAAAAGAACACAGAAAAAGACACAAGAACAAATGAAATGCTGACTCAGACCATTAAAGTTTTTTTTTTTTAATGTTATGTGGATACCCAGTAAGTATATAATCTACTCTCCAATCTGGCCTCCTGTGTCATAGTCATTGTGACCACTAGGTCACACTGCTTCCTCAAAACTATCACAAAGCCACAACCACTAGCAAAGAAATCGCT